>NC_137796.1:95397416-95490596 GCF_963383645.1 Muscardinus avellanarius | reverse complement strand
GTGGACTAATTTGGTTTGGACATTCTGATACCTATGGGTGGTTGGGTTAACTTCTCTGTTTCTTTTCTTTAGTTATTGGATACCCTCAACTTGTTTTTTCTCTCTTTCTTATTTTATTGTGAATTCAGCTGATCCCAGACTACCCATTATCTCTTTCGTAAGAAATGAACAGGCCAGGCACGGTGGTGCACACTTGTGATCCTGAGACTTGGAAGGATCACAGATTCAAGGATAGCTTCAGCAACTTAGCAAAATCCTCAACAACTTGGTGAGACACCGTTTTGAACTAAAAAATAACATAGGGCTGGAGTTGTACCTCAGAGGTAGAATGTGGCTCAATACTCAGTACCATTAAAAAAAAAAAAGAGAGCCGGGTGTGGTGGTACACGCTTGTAACCCCCACTCTTGGGAGGCTGAGACAGGAGGATCGCACGGGTTCGAAGCCAGCCTCAGCTACTTAGTGAGGCTCTCAGCAACTTAGTGACACCCTGTTTCCAAATAAAATATAAAAAAGGTCTGGGAGTATAGCCCGGAGGTAGAAAGCCTCTGGGTTCCACCCCCAGTACCACCAAAAAAAAAAAAAAAAAAAAAAAAAAAAAGAATGAACAGTGCCTAGGAGTCTTGGTGTCAGCCTTGAATTTGGGCTGGCTCTATCTGAACAGTCCCACTGAGTTGCAGAGGGCCTCACTAAGAAGCTGAGGCTGGCTTCGAACCACGATCCTCCTGTCTCAGCCTCCCAAATGCTGGGATTACAAGCGCGTGCCACTGGCTCAGGGACCCTGCTTTTGAAAACTGTCTTTGTATGAATGACAAAATAGCAAACTAGTGGGTGAGACTTTTGCCTTAAGGTTGGGCTTGTTCCGGGAGTGAGGTCGCACCTCCCACTCTCGGGGCCCTTCTCTGTTGGGAACACGGGGCCTCAGGGGGCTGAGTCACACAGGACCAGCTCCAGACTCCCACTTTGGACCCAGCTCTGCTTGTCCAGCAGGGCCCACGCTTCCTGCTTCCTGGGGCAGCCGAGGGCATCTTCTGCGCATCTTCCTCCTGGTTTAGCATCAGCACAAGAATTCTGGGGTGTAAGGGAGGGGACTCCTCTTCTCTTCGATGGTCTTGAGATATGAATTCAAGAGTTTAGAGAAAAAAAAGCCAACAAGATATATTAAGTCTCAAAAGAGAAGTGCCCAGGAACTGTTGGGATGCAGGAAATGCCCACAAACTGTTGAAATATAAACATCGCCCACAAAATGCAGAAAATACCCATGAATCCTAGGAACGCTTAACAAGCAACTAGTGAACAACCCAGCCTGCGTCCTCGCCCACAAAATGCAACAGGATGATGTGAACAAGTGAGAGGGAAGAAAGAAGCTGCGCCCCGCCTCCTCCTCTAGTTCAGCCCCTAGCGACTGCCCCTCTCTCAGTATTAAAGGCCCGCATCCAGGAAGGCGGCCCACTCCCGAGCCACCTCGTGCCATTTCTCTTTTCCTGTGAGTGTATCATCCTCTTTCCTAAACAAATTGACTTTGAACCTGCGCGATCCTCCTGTCTCAGCCTCCCAAACGCGGGGATTACAAGCGTGCGCCACCACGCCTGGCAATGCATGTTGATTTAAACTACTAAACTCCAGGACAGCTGGGCATGGTGGTGCATGCTTACAATCGCAGTACTTGGGAGGCTGAGACGGGATCACAGGTTCAAGGCCAGCACTGCACAGTAACTTAGGGAGACCCTGTTTCAAAACAGACAAAAAATAAAAAGGCCTGTGGGTATAACGCAGAGGTAGAATGCCTCAGAGTTTAATCCCTAGTACCACATTAAAACGTTTTTTTCAGCCGGGCGTGCAATCCCAGCGTTCGGGAGTATGAGACCAGAGGATCACGGTTCGCGGACAGCCTCAGCTACTTAGTGAGGCCCTCTGCAACTCTGTGAGACCCGGTTACAAAATAAAGAATAAAAATAGGGCCGGGGGTGTAGCTCGGAGGTTGAATGCCCCTGAGTTCCATCCCCAGACCCACAAAAAACAAAACAAAATGAAACAACAACAACAACAAAAAATGAAACCATTTTTTTTTCAGGATAATTTGTTAGGCAATTACAGATATCTAATACCTATGTATTAGATAGCTAGTACACCTGTGTAGATTTTACCCATGATTCCGAGGGAAAGACCAGAGTGGAATTTCCATTGCTCACCTCATAAATAATCAACAAGCCAACCAGCTCGTGGGCATTTCTGTGCCCCCACCGATCTCTCAGTGTGGGTCAGTCTTTTATCTCGTTCTTCCTCTCTCCGTATCATTTTTAATTTTGCCATGCTTGGCTTCATTGGATATTACCTTTCTCTGGATTTTAAGTTATTTGTCTATTTGGCAGAGAATTTTAGATTTTAGTTTCATTTCCCCTCTCCTCCTCCTCCTTTTTCGGTACTGGGGATTAAGTACCTAGGTTTAAGCTATACTTAGAGTATAACTACCTCTGAGTTATACTCTAAGCCTTATTGTCTTTTTTTTTTTTTTTGGTGGTACTGGGGGTGGAACCCAGAGTCTTCCTACCTCTGGGCTATACTCCCAGACCTATTTTATATTTTATTTGGAAACAGGGTCTCACTAAGTTGCCGAGAGCCTCACTAAGTAGCTGAGGCTGGCTTCGAACCCGCGCGATCCTCCTGTCTCAGCCTCCCAAGTGCTGGGATGACAAGTGTGCGCCACCACGCCCGGCTTAACCCTTATCATTTGAAATAGGGTCTTGCTAAGTTGCTGAGGGTTTTGCTAAGTTGCCAAGGCTGACCTTGAACTTGTGATCCTCCTGCCTCAGCCTCGCAAGTGCCGGGATTACAGGTGTATGCCACTGTACCTGGCTAGGATTTTAGTTCTTTCTAATTTTTACTCCCAAACTTGAAAAACTCCTCAAGGTTCAGAGGATGCAGACACACACGCACGCGCGCGCGCGCACACACACACACACACACACTACCCTCTCTGTTAATACATCACACCTTTCTTGGGCAGCAGAGCAGGTTATAAATACATAGAATATCTGTTACATAAGTCTCTCAGCTTCTTGCATATACTGCTACTTAACAGCTTAAAGGTGCTAAAATGCATGCAAACAAAATTTTAATCTGGAAAAAAATGCCCTTACAATGCTCAAATCGAGTTATTATGTCATATATAAAGAAGCACATTCTGCTGAAGATAAGCTTTTTAAACCCTGCCTTTCTGACATTTCAACTAGCGTGTTAGACAAGAAGGCTGCTGTGGAAATATAGTTAGCAACATTGCTGGGAAACAGAGGTTAGAAAAGAATTCAGGAATGTAAATCTATTGAACTTGATAAAATAATTTTAGAGACTGAGGCTGTGAATTTTTTATAGTGAAAATGTAGAGACACTGTAGGGTTCCTGTTTTTCAGGGAGAGGGAGAGGGAGGGAGGGAGGGAGGGAGAGAGAGAGAGAGAGAGAGAGAGAGAGAGAGAGAGAGAGAGAGAATGTTTGTATGGTGCTGGGATTGAACCCAGGGGCATTCCACCTCCAAGAATCACTCCCAGCCCTATTTATTTATTTATTTATTTATTTATTTACTTATTTATTTATTTATTTATTGCAGGTCTGGGGATGGAACCTGGGGGCATTTGATCTCTGAGCTACACCTTCTGCTCTATTTTTTTATTCTCTTTATTTTGAAACAGGGTTTCCCTAAGTTGCTGAGGCTGGCCTTGAACCTGTGAATTTGAATCCTCCTTTCTCAGCCTCCCAAGCATTGGTATTACAGGCGTGTACTACAGCGATGTGTTTTGCAGCTTTTGATGTGTTTGGTTCATGCAGGCAAAGTGTGGGAGAGCTAAGACTTCGTTAAATACCTGATATTGCAAGAAAGATAATCGTAGGTGTTTATAGTGGGGTTTTAAACACATGCTTCAGTAAGTTGGAAAAAAAGGCAGTGAAGTTATTATTGTAATGGTTTTAAAAAAAAGAGGCAGGAAAAATGCCCAGATGATGAGCTGTATGAAAATCCATCAAGATCGGGAGGCTGAGCAGGAGGGTCCAGGTTCACGGCCAGCCTCAGTTACTTAGCGAGGCCTTCTACAATTTAGATCCTGTTTCAAAATAAAGAATAAAAAAATCGGGCTGAGGATGTAGCTTGGAGGTAGAATGTCCCTGGGTTCCATCCCCAGTACCGAACCCCCCCTCCCCCAAATTCATCAGGATGTGGCCGTTTCTGACTATTGCCCTCTAGGGTGAGTTGCCATCACCTATTCTCTGAAATGCTCCCCAAAGACCCAGGTCACCAACTTAGCACATTGGGAAATGATGGGCACCCTATTTTTATTTTTTAAATTTTTGGTAGTTCTGGGGAAGGAACCCAGGGCCTTTTCTATCTCTGGGCTATACTTCCAGATCTATTTTAATATTTTATTTGAAAACAGGGTCTCACTAAGTTGCTGAGAGCCTCACTAAGTAGCTGAGGCTGGCTTTGAACGTGTACGATCCTCCTGTCTCAGCCTCCCAAGTGCAGGGATTACAAGCGTGCGCCACCACGCCCAGCTTAAAGTGGTGGTGGGCACTTTAAGAGGCGGGGCCTGCTGGGAGGTCTCCCAGTCTTTGGGGGTGTGCCTTTGATGGAGTCAGTGTGTCCCAACCCCTTCTGTTTTCTTTTTCATTTCCTGGCCAGAAGGTGAACTGCTTCCTTTACCCTGCTGTCATGATGCTGTATCAGAGGCCCAAAAGCTAGAGGGCCAATTGATCGCCAGGGACTGAAACCTCCCAATGAATCAAAATAAACCTTTCCCCTTTATAAGTTGATTATCTCAGGTATATTGTTATGGTAATAGAAAGCTGACAAGTGTACCTCCTTAGGGTCTATTCCAGCAAAGAACCAGAATGATACTTAAAAAAAGGCAGGGCGTTATTCATAATAGATAAAAGATGGAAACAGCCGAGCATGGTGACACACGCCTGTAATCCCAGTACTCGGGAGGCTGCGATGGGAGGAGGACAGGTTTGAGGTCAGCCTCAGCAATTTAGCGAGGCCCTCCACATCTTAGCGAGACCCTGTTTTAAAATAAAAAATAAAAAGAAGTGTAGCTTGGAGGTAGAATTTCCCTGGGTTTAATCTCCAGTACCTTCCCCCCTACAAAGATGGAAACAACTTGTGTCCATCAACTGAATGGATAAACAAAATGTAAAGTTTTTATAAAATAGAATATTATTTGCAATAAAAAGGGACTAAGTCCAAGTAGTGAGGTTTATAGAGACAGGAAGGAGGATGTGGTGTGATTGCTGAGAGCTGAGGGGAGTAGAAGGTGGGGAGTTGATGTTTAATGGGTATGGAGTTTTAGTTTTTAAAGATGAAAAGGGGTTTCATCTTCGGAGGGGGTGGGAATGGCTTACACAGCAACGTGAATGTACCTAAGGCCGCTGAACTGGACATTGGAAAATGGTAGCGCTCATTGAAACCTAAAAGGAATAGAGTTCTAAAACACGCTCTGGCGCGGTCGACCCTGAACACTCACTCTGAGCAGAAGGAGCCGGTTCAGGTGCCGCTGGTTACACGACCCCATTGGTGGGAAACGCACCGAGGAGGATCTGGAGAGACCGAGGCAGACCCGTGACTGGCCGCGGCTGGAGGAGGCCCGGGGAGACGCGAAGCGCCTGCTCGAGGGCGCAGACTTTCTTTTGGGGATGGTGAGAATGTTCCAAAATAGATGATGGCGATGGTTGCGCTGCTCCGGGAATGTACTAAAAACTGCCGAATCGTGAACTTTCAACGGGGGGGGGGGATTTTATAGTGTATGAATTATCTCTCAATTAAAGCTCTTAGAAAGCAGACATATATGAAAAACTCGAGTTTGGGGGAGCTGTTTCATCAGGTCCTATCCGCAGTCACGGGTAAGAATATATTCAGTTTTGCTACTGCGCGTGGACGACGTCAGCTGTTCACGACATCCCGCCACGGCCTTTCCAAAGACGTAGGATCAGAGCGGTCGGTCGGCCTCTGTGTCTACAGCTCCACATCTTTGCACCCATCCAACCATGGATTGGAAATATATATTTTAAAAATGGCATCTCTATTGAACATGTCCAGGCTTTTTTTCCTTTTTATTATTCCCTAAACAGTACAGGAAACAGCGATCTGCATTGCATTTACATCATATTAAGTCATTATGCATAATCCGGAGATAATTTGAAGTATACTGGAGGATGTGCAGAGGTCGTATGCAAATAGTATGCCATTTTATATAAGGAACTCGGACATCCTTGTGTACGTGTGCGTGTGCGTGTGTGTGTGTGTACTGGGATTGAACCCAGCGGCCTTCTACCGCTGAGCTACACTTCAAGCTTTGTTTTATTTTTTAAATTTTTAAACAGGGGCCGGGCGTGGTGGCGCACGCTTGTAATCCCCGCGCTTGGGAGGCAGAGACAGGAGGATCGCGCAGGTTCGAAGCCAGCCGCGCGCGCTGGCTTAGGAGACCCTGTTTCCAAATAAAAATGTAAAAATAGGTCTGGGAGTGTAGCCCGGAGGTAGAAGGGCTTCCAGGAACCCCAGTACCACCCCAAAAAAAAAAAAAAAAAAATTGAAACAGGCTCTTACTAAGTGGTTGCGGAGAGTCTTGCTAAATTGCCGAGATTGGTCTCAAACCTGTAATCCTCCTGTCTCGGCCTCCCAAATACTGGGATTACAGGCATGTGCCATCATGTCTGGATAACCACGTTCCTTTCAAATAATTTATTTTTAGACGGGATCTTGTTAAGTTGTCCAGATTGGCCTCCAATTGGTGATCCTCCGGCCTCAGCCTCCTGAGCACTTGAGCAGGTGTGCACCACTGTGCTCAGGTCCCTTTTTTCTTTAGTAGTAATGTTCTAGCTGAACATAGTTGGAGACTACACACATCTTAGCCTTCCTTAGATCTAGTGTAACTGTCTGACTGAAGTTAGTGATGTGTGTGTGTGTGTGTGTGTGTGTGTGTGTGTACTGGGGATTGAACCCAGGAGCTTTCTACCTCTGAGCTACACCCCCAGCCCTATTTTATTTTATTTTATTATTTTGAAATAAAGTGCTGCTAGGTTGCTGAGCGTCTTACTAAGCTGCTGAGCCTGGGCTCCAACCAGCAATCCTCTTTTTTCAGCCTCCCAAGTGCTGGGATGACAGGTATGAGCCACCGTGCCCAGCATATCCTCAGATTTTGATATCCCCAGGACATCCTGGAACCCGTCTCCTGTCGGGCCTGAGGGACAGCTGCATGTTATTTCAGGGCGTGGGAAGGGGTGAACTCAAGGAGATTTCTCTGCTGAAAACCTTCCCGTGACCTTCCATGATATCCAGAGTCAACACTTAAGCAGCGACCCTCACGGGACTCACTCTCGGTCTCCAGGCATCAGAGCACCCCACTTCCTTCTGCGGCAGCCTCCTGGCTGTCCCCCCCCCGTGCCGGGCTCCACGCCTGCCTGGGGGCTGCTCCTCATCCTCGCCCTCGCTGGCCACACTTCTGCTAGGTTCTGTGGCGCTTGCCCACTGTCCCTGCCTTGGCTTTTCCATCGGCCCCCTGACCACCCCACCTGAAAGTGCATTCCTGACATTTGCTGTTTTTCTTCTTGGCGTTACTTTTCCCCACAGCATACCTGGCCTATTACACGGTTCACTTATTTTACTTTTGATTTTTTGACTCACGGTCTGACTCTCCATCCCCATGCTAGGATGCGAGCAGCACAAGGCCGGGCTTGTTGTTCACTCCGAGCCCGCTGCATGCTCATGACACACAGCGGAGGCTCCGTAGAGATGTGCTGAATGGATGGATGAGAAGTTACCACATGTTTAAGCAGTCACTGTGCATTGCATAGGAAAATAGCAGCTATTAAGTAGATATTTTGTGTGGTAATGGGGATGGAACCCAGGGGCATTCTACCTCTAAGCTACACCCCCAGCTCTATTTTTTTTTAATTCTTTATTATGAAACAAAGTCTCACGAAGTTGGGGAGGGCCTCACTAAGTAGCTGAGCCTGGCCTCGAACCATGATCCTCCTGTCTTAGCCTCCCAAGTACTGGGATTCCCAGCATGCACCACCACGCCTGGCATGAAATAGATATTAAGCATTCTGCAAATAGGGTAGGAAAATGTTACGGATGTTGTGAAATATCTTATTTTCTGTCCCGGGGATTGAACCTGGGAGTATTCTACCTTTAAGCTCTGCCCCTATCTGATTTTATTTAATTTTAACTTTTTATACTTTTGTTAGTGCATTGCAGTTGTACATCTTAGTGAGGCTCAGTGTAATTCAGACATCCATGCACAAAGCTCTTGGCGTGATTCCCTTTTCATCTTGCTTCACTGTCCCCTTTCTTCCCCGCGTATGTTAGTGAGACTGGTAATAATACCTTCATGTATCGCCGTAGGACTCTTTGAGCCATCTCCTTCTCCCATCTACCTTTTCCCTTTGCTCAGCCCCTTCCCTCAGTTCCTTCCACCATTCCACGCATCTCTCTCCACATTAAAGACCCTTATGTTTCCTATTTTTTCCCTAACTTCTACATAATAGAGAAAACATATAACCCTTAACTTTCTTTTTCTTTTTTTTTTTTGGTGGTACTGGGGGTGGAACCCAGAGGCCTTCTACCTCCGGGCTACACTCCCAGACCTATTTTATATTTTACTTGGAAACAGGGTCTCACTAAGTTGCTGAGAGCCTCACTCAGTAGCTGAGGCTGGCTTCGAACCCGCGCGATCCTCCTGTCTCAGCCTCCCAAGCGCGGGGATTACAAGCGTGCGCCACCACGCCCGGCACCCTTAACTTTCTAAGACTGGCTGATCTCACTTTGCATAATATTCTCCAGTTCCATCTAGTTTCCTGCAAACGACATTACTGTGTTCTTCTTTATGGCTGAGTAAAATTCCAGTGTGTGTGTGTGTGTGTGTGTGTGTGTGTGTGTGTGTGTACCGCATTTTCTTTATTCATTCCTCTCTTGATGGACACCTGGGTTGGCTCCATAATTGGGCTACTGTGAATCGTGCTGCTCTAAGCCTCAGAATATTTGCTAGGCAAGTGCTCTGTAGCATAAATCTAGGAATATTTGTGTTGCTATAGGATTCTAACCTTAGTTCTTTTGAACAAATACCGAGGATCGGTATAGCTGGGTCGTTGGTTGGTTCCATTCTGGAACAAGGTCTCACTAAGATGCTGAAGGTCTCACTGAGTAGCTGAGGCTGGTCTTGAACCTGCAATTCTCCTGTCTCAGCCTCCCCAAGTATTGGTATTACGGGTGTGAACCTCTGCGCCTGGCAAAAACGGTTTCTTTCAAATGGCCGATTTTGCCTTATATCATAAGGGTAATCATTCCCGCATTTGTACAATTTCACTTTCTTTTCCATCTCTCAGGAAATTGCCCGCATAATTGTTAAACATCATTTAATAAGTGAGTTTTAATTGAACTTCTTCCTGGAATAGGACGCAGAGAGTTGCCCAGCGGAAGCAGCATCTGTTCAAGGGGCACCTGGTCCCGGGCTTGGGGCTTCTGTCCAGAACGTAGCTGCTTTTCTCTACGGCAGCATCTTGATGTGCTCAGCCTATGTCTCCTGGTCACAGTGACCTCTCTTAGAACTCTAGAGCATAACAGTTTGTCTCTTGGAGATTTTTCTAACATTCCTCAAGGAAAATTCTCCATGTACAATGTGTCCTGTATTTTAGATCAAACCCATCACAAATGTACCCTTCGATTCTGGTCAAAGTCTCTGTAGCCATTTGCATATGTTATTGTAAGACGGAAACTTAATTTTAAGTTTACTTAATGGATAGATAGCCTTTGGCGCTGTCCTCTGGACATCAGGCTACTTTGTGTGTTGGTCCAGAATAAAACCTCATCTTCATCTCCGAAATCGTATCGTGTGTTTTAAAAAGTGATCCGTGAGCCGGGCTTGGTGGAGCATGTTTGTAATCCCAGCATTTGGGAGGCGGAGACAGGAGGATCGCTGCTTGTGGCCAGCCTCAGCTGCTTAGTGAGGCCCTTCTGCAACCCAGTGAGACCCTGCTTCAAAAGAAAGAATAAAAAAATAGGGCTGGGGGTGTAGCCCAGAGGTAGAATGCCCCTGGGTTTCCTCCCCAGTACTGCAACAAACAAACAAACAAACAGACAGACAGACAGACAGACAGAAAGACAAATAGAGTTGAGGTAAATTTGTATATAATACATAAGAAATACCATCTTTGGCTAAAGAACTCATAGGGGATTGATAGTAAATATCTGCTTGAATTTACTTAACCTGATTTTCTGAACTAATGACCTGGTTGAACCCAGGAGCATTCTACCTCTGAGCTCCCCGAGAACCTGGTTCCTTCCTCTGAGAGCGAATTAAATTGTTTAACTGGTAAGACAGGGGCTCACATGACATTTCGGTAGAATCTGACTGTGTCCGTGTATATTCTGAGGCCAACTGGGAAATCAACACTTGGGTGCATGTAGGAGGAGCCAGCTTGTTTGAAACAGTCTTACTTATTCCTTTTGGTTTATTGGTAACTGCGGGTTGATTTATCCCTAAAATAGTTCAAAGCCTTTTCTGTTTTAGCTCTGGGAATAATGTTTTTCTTCATTTCAAAGATGTAATATTTTTGCTAACAGTACAGAAAGATAACAAAGATAGGAACCTCCAGGGCTCTTTGAAGACAAAATGGCATTCTGAATTGGATATTCATTAGAGCGAGGGGATAAATCTCTAAATCTGGGCTTTATGATTTTAGGTTTGTTTAGCTAATGGATTTCTTTGCTTAAACTTCAGGCGCCTGCATGATAATTTTGAAGAGCTGAGAGATGGACAAATGCTATTTGATTTATAAGTCTTTTCAAAGGCATTCGAAAACTTGTTTCAGGATTGGTTAAGCTTATTTTTCACACTTGTAGAAGCAGGAGCAAGCACTCCCTTCCCTCTGTATCTTGAAAGATGGAGTGATTTTTTACTTATCAATTCTTCAACCTCAGAAGAGAAGGCGCAGTGGATTGCTGGGGGTTAGGAGTGAAAGGGTTGGTTGGGGAGACAGGTTCTGTTTGCCTCAGAGCAAGAAACCTTGCGGACGGTCCCTGCTTTAGGATCACTGGCTTAAGAGTGGATTATTTTTTATCAAACTCTGGGTCAAAGAGTTGAAAGAATAAAGTAAAATAATGTTGAAAGAATTAAGTAAAATAATAACTGAGAGGGGCTTAGCAATGTCCAATAGGCGTTAATTGCTGTTGACTTTTTTTGGAGGAGTGGTACTGGGATTGAGCCCAGGGGCATTCTACCTCTGAGCCACATACCCCCAGACTTTTTTTTTTTTTAATTTTGTTTTGAGAAAGAGTCTTGCTAAGTTGCTGAGGCTGGCCTCAAACCTGCAATCCTTCTATCTCAGCCTCTCAAATCCTGGGATTATAGGCATGTGCCACCACGCCGAGCTTGCTCTAATTATCTTTGGTATCTACTTATAGGCTCAGTGGGGGACACTTGGCCGGGCATTATGAGAGAACCAGTGTATGGTCCAGCATTTGGCCAAGTGAGCTTTTTAGGACATGGGTTGAGGAAGGCAGGGAGGGCCTGGGGCTCCATGGATTGGTGGAAGACCCTTGCAACCATGTCGAGAGAGCCCTGGGGTAGGAGGTGGCCATTATGGACGCTGTCAGTCGAGGTATTTTCGCAGCACTGAGTGTGCCTGGGTTTTCAAATGACTTGTGTTCTGCTTTTGCAGCCTGGATGACTCATGAGTACAGTCATGTATCACGTAATAATGGTAATTCATCATCAGGAATGGATCTGTAGGTGATCCCAGCACCACGGGAACATCGTAGTGTAGGATTGCCATGAACTGAGACAGCTACGGGGCCATGTAATCCTAGGGGACCCCTGTCATCTATGTGTTCCTGGTTGGGAGAAATGCAATTATTTGGCACATGACTGTCTTTAGCGCCTCCTCAGAGTGTGTGGAAGCAAAACTGCAGAATATTTCAGAGCTGGCACGCTATAATGAATTTTTGTTTTAAAGTTGCATTTGCCTTTTTTTTTTTTTAAGATAGCCTCTTCTTTGGAATAATTTGAGGCTCACGGCAGTTGCAAAAACAGTACAGAAATCTTCTCTCCACCCATCACTGGGTTCCCTCCATGGTATTTACACAACCCTATCACATTGTCAAAACCCAGAAATTGATGTTGGCACAGTACCATTCCAATTGATTTTTGAGCTGTACCTATTTATTAATTCTCTAATTGATTTAATGGTGGAGCTATCCAGAAATAGCGACTGCTAGCCTTGGATCTCCTGACCCAAGAAATTGCCATTAGTCTCCCTGAAAACAGCCAACAGTGCGTACTTTGGACATTTCGGTGACATCCCTTGCCGTGGGGGAGACAATGTGCCGCTGCCTGGTGACTCTTCTTTGAGAACCATGTGTGGACAATGAGAATAGATCCAGAATACCTTGTTGGAGGGCATTGCATGCTTTATTTTTGTATTTTATTTTATTTTATTTTTTGTGGTTACTGGGGATCGAACCCAGAGGCATTCTACCTCCGAGCTACACCCCCCAACCCTATTTTATTTTTTATTTTGAAACAGTGTCTTGCTAGGTTGCTAAGGGTCTTTCTAAATTGTCGAGGTTGGTCTGGAGCCTTCGATCCTCCTTTCTCAGCCTCCCAAAGATGGGATTACGGGTGTACACCACCACGCCCAGCTTTTATGCTTTATTTATCTGATCAAATGCACTAGCAACCATGACGGGGACCAGAAAAACCATGTCTAGCTGACCCAGGTACCATAAGAAAATAACAGAGGATTAGGGACTGTTATATTTAACATATTAGCTCATAGTAGAAGAGACCAGCTCTCTGCCCAGCACTGCAGAAAAAAAATGACCTTGGACAAGAAATTCAGTGACTGAGGGACTTGTGCACTGGGAAAGTATAGCTCTAATCTTGCACTAAAGGAACGGAGACGTGACCCGAGTTAGGGCAAGCGAGTGGGCAGACAGGGCTTGACCTAGCCTACCCGATGAGCAACACTTACGAAGGATGAACTCGGGGACATTCTACCTCCAAGCTACACCTCCAGACTTTTTTATTTTTATTTTGAAACAAGGTCTTACTAGGTTGCCGGAAGTCTCGCTAAGTTGCTAAGGCTGGCCTTGAACCTGTAATCTCCCGTCTCAGCCTCCCAAGTACAGGGATTACAGGTGTGCACCACCTTGCCTGGCAAGAATGCCATTTAGAACACTGACGATTGATGCTTTGATGCATAATTTCCTTTCATCAGAGTGACAACCTTCACAGGTAAGCAGTAGCGTTCTTATTTCATGAGGAAACTGAGACCTGGATGTACTGAACTGGTCATGGGTGACTGTTTCTAAAAGGGTATGTGGTTAGCTGTTTGGCTGAAATTCTTTTTATTTTGTGGTACTGGGAGTAGGACCCAGAAACATTCTACCTCTGAGCTACACCCCAGCCCTATTTTATTTTTAAGTTTGAAACAGAGTCTTGCTAGGTTGCTGAAAGTCTCCCTAAATTGCTGAGGCTGTCTTGAATCTTCAATCCTCCTGTCTCAGCCTCCCAAGTATTGAGATTAAAGGTGTGCGCCACCACACCTGGCTGGCTGACGTTGACAGTCCCCTCCCCCCCTTACACAGTCACTTTCTTTCCAAGTGTTATCTGTCCTGCCGTAGCTCGCTGCTGGCTCATCCACATCTTCCTGCCTCCTCTGTTATCTGCTGGGCTTCTGTCCCACCTCAACCGTATGTGGCGATCAGAGGGAGCTGATTTCCCTGCTTTCTCTTTTGCTTCCTGCCTCATCTGTCCTTTTGACAGAAGCCAGAGAAACCGCAAGAAATGTAGAACCCTCAGTAGAACCCTCAAAAGGCCCCCTTACAGCTGCTGCAGAGTCCCAGACTCAGCCAGGTGTGGTGGCGCACGCCCGTCGTCCCATTACTTGGGAGGGTGAGACCAGAGGACTGCATGTTTAAGGCTGGCCTCAGCAACTTAGTGAAATCCTGTTTAAAGGAGAGAAGAGAGAGAGAGAGGGGGAGAGGAGAAGAAGAAGAAGAAGAAGAAGAAGAAGAAAAGGAGGAGGAGGAGGAGGAGGAGGAGGAGGAGGAAAAAGAAAGAAGAAAGAAAGAAAGAACAGACAACAAGCTGAGCATGGTGGCACACACCTGTAACCCAAATACTTGGGAGGCCAAGATAGAATCGCAAGTTGGAAGTCAGCCTCAGCAACTTTGTGGATTCCTCAGTAATCTAGTGAGTCCTTGTCTTAAAATAAAAAAATAAAGCTGCATGTAGTGGTGCAAGCCTGTAATGCCAGTACTTGGGAGGCTGAGATGAGAGGCTCATAGGTTTGAGACCAGCCCCAGCAACTTAGGCCCTTTGTAACTTCCCGAGATCCTGTTTCAAAGTAAAAAATAAAGTAGGGCTGGGGTAGCAGGGCGTGGTGTCCCTGTGCTTGGGAGGCGGAGACAGGAGGATCCCGAAGGTTCAAAACCAGCCTTGCTGGCTTAAGAGAGACCCTGTTTCCAAATAAAATATAAAATAGGTCTGGGAGTGTAGCCCGGAGGTAGAAGGGTTCCATCCCCAGTACCACCCCCCCCAAAAAAAAATGTAGATCTAGGGTATACCTCAGAGGTAGAATGTCTTTGGGCTCAATCCCCAGTATCACAATAAATAAGTAAATGTTAAAATTAAATATAAAAGGGCTGTGTCTATAGCTCAGAGGTATAAATAAATAAATAAATAAATAATAAATAATACTTCCACCTAGAAAGTACAAGTATTTTGGAAGCAAAACCCTGAAACTGATGCCATGTGCTGGGTAACGAGTGGATGTTCATACAACTCCATAAACAAACAAACAAACAAAAATAAAATAAAATTATATCTTTACCTAGAAGGCACAAGTGTTGGAAGCAAAAACCTGAACCCCGTGTCGCGCACTGCGTAGCGAGTGTCTGGCCACCCAGCTCTGTCCCCTGCACTGCGAGATGACTTTGCAGCTGAGACCTTGACCACAGAGAGAGAGGCTGAGCGCGCTGCCAACCACAGCTCACAATTGGGTGGTGAGCAGCAGTGTCAATCTTAAAAGCCTGAGATATTCTTAGATGCTTATTTTTATAATCGGTTTTATTATAGAGTTGCTAAAACGGGCCCAAACCATATGTCTCTCCATCGAGAAAAGTCTGAGCCCTGACTGCATAGAACCCAGCGCCGGCAGAGCTGCGGAGAAGCCGCTTGCTCGTGTGACTTTGGCAAGTGCAGCCCTGGTAATTTTTGCAACCCCCAGAGAAGAGTCTGGGCTCTGAGCGGGCCTATGAGAAGTGCCATCAAAACACACTGTTAAAAAATTGTTTTGCCTCCTCATTCAAGGTTACTTTAGGACCGCTGTGAAAGGCACCATGTAATAATAGAAAACCCGATGGAACCTGGAGCGTAGAGAGGACTAAAATTATTTGGGGTCAAAAAGAGGCAGCCAACAACCGGGCGTGGTGGTGCACGTTTGTAAGTCCAGCATTCGGGAGGCTGAGACCAGAGGATCGCGGTTTGTAGCCAGCCTTAGCTGCTTAGTGATAAGGCCCTTTGTAAATCAGTGAGATCCTGTTTCAAAATAAAGAATAAAAACCAGGGCTGGGGGTGTAGCTCGGAGGTAGAATGCCCCTGAGTTTCATCCCCAGTACTGAAAAAAAAAAAAAAAAAAAAAACCAAAAAAACAGCCAAGTTGGAAACGCTGGCCTTATTGAGTGACACCATGAAATGGATTCGAAAGATGTACTTGCAGGATAGATGGAGAGACACAGGGCTGGCCAGTTTTGTACAGACTGATGAGAGGAGAGATGTCGGTGACTTGGTCCTCCTGCCAGCTGGACAGTAGTGAAGCCCAGGAAGGCCTCATGCTAATTTGCTAGTGCTGAATGATCCAGTGACTGGTGAAAAAAAAATATATTTTTTTGGTGGTACTGGGGGTTGAACCCAGGGGCACTCTACCTCTGAGCCACACCCCCAGCCCTATTTTTAAAAAATTATTTTGAAACAGCATCTTGCTAAGTTGTAGAGGACCTCACTAAGTAGCTGAAGCTGGCTGTGAACCTGAGGTCCTCCGGTTTCAGCCACCGAAGGATTCCAGGTGGGTTCTACCATGCCTGTAGTGCCTGGCTCCGTAGGAACTTTGAAGATATAGCACTAAAGAAATCTCCTGCTGCAGAGGGCTACTTTGTGCTAAATCCCAGGCATTTGGGGGTACAAATTCTTTTTTTCTGTGCTGTTAAGGAAACGGTGATAGAAAAATTTGAAAAGTCCTGCAACTTGATCTGAGGGAGGTTTTCTTAAAGTTTGGGAAAGGAGGTATCTAACTGAGATTCCTGAGTACTAAATCTGTTTAAGTTTAGACATTAAACTGATTTTAATTTTTGTATAATGAGTTAAAGTGATATCTTGGTAAGCTGTCATGGTTTGGGATTAGAACATTTTCAGTTTCTCCCATTAGTTACACTCTGTCAGGCTCAGCAAGATAGAGGTTATGCCAGGAAAGATGACGTTTCCTCCTTTCTTGAATGAGTCTTAGGAATTGCTGCCCAGAGGAGCAAGCTGTGGGAAGGAACGCCGAGGCGCCGAGTTCTGGTACAGACCAGGGCTGGCAGAGCTGAGGGACTCTGTCCATTCTGTTTGGATGCCGGTCTGAGACTCATTGAACTTCTCTGACTCCCAGGAGTCAGATTTGGGAACAGATTTCTTGAGGTGTATTGGCTAGGTCACAGGACAAGCTGGTGTAACAAAGATGCCCTAACATTCATTACTTCAAAAACACTATTCAAGCTGATTTCTCTATTACAGTCCAGGTGGGTCCAGGGTCGGGTGGGCAGCTGGGTTCCACGAACTCACTGAACTCACCTAGAGACTTGGGTTTCTTTCATTTATAACTTAGCCTCCCCTGGGATTTCACCTTTATTCATGTGATTGAAGCCAAGTCACCAGCAAGACAGCCACGGTCCAGCTCGCAGGCAAAGGAAGTGAGGACTGGCAAGTTCTCTTTCAGGGAATTGATGGAGACGCTGACCTATCACCCGAGCTCACAGTCCATCTGTGAGAGCTGGGTCACAGGGCCAAACCTGGCTGTAAGGGAATCTGAGAGGTGAGATTCCAGTGGGGTGGCCACCTGCCCTGGTAAAACCCCGTGGGGGAGTGGAAGTGGAAGGAGAGGGGAGAGATGTTGGAAGACTTCGCCCTCCCTGCATGGATTCGGAGCTTGGCAGGATCATCATCCAGGGAGTGATTCCACACCTGTCATCAGCCACGTCCTTTCCAGCATCCTGAGCTGATACCAGCAGTGGGCAAGACAGTGGGAAGGAGACGCTACTTCCTTTTTTGGTCCTTCAAATGGGTCTCTTTTCTTTCTTTAAGAATCTGGTATCAAGGATGCTCAGTTTTCTAAGTTGGAAGCCATTCAGTCATTCCACAGATAATTAACGGAGCACCGGCTATGTGCCAGGCACAGCCTTGGCGCTGGGTACAGAGAGGCCTTTGTGAGGCTCCCAGGAGAGTGGAGGAGGTAGATGTTAAAGACCCCCCCCCCACCCCCCACAGCTAGATCTCCCATATGATCACCCATGATAAGGGCCATGAGGGAAAAGAGTAGCGGGTTCTGAGGAAGAACACGAGATAGGGATATAATTTATATTGAGAGAGGTCTTGGAGGAAATAGTATTTAAATGAGAACTAAAAAGTTGGAAAGTTGGGGTTGGAGCCGGGTGTGGTGGTGCACACTTGTGATCCCAGTACTTGGGAGGCTGAGACAGGAGGATCGCACAGGTACGAGGCCAGCCTCAGCTACTTAGTGAGGCCCTCAGCAACTGAGTGAGACTCTGTTTCCAAATAAAGTATAAAATAGGTCTGAGAGTATATAGCATGGAGGTAGAACCCCCAGTACCACCACTACACACACAAAAAAAGTTGGGTGGATGAGGGATGGTCAAGGGTGATCTCAGTAGGCTGCTTTAGTCTGTACAGGCTG
Organism: Muscardinus avellanarius; assembly: GCF_963383645.1. NCBI lineage: Eukaryota > Metazoa > Chordata > Mammalia > Rodentia > Gliridae > Muscardinus > Muscardinus avellanarius. The sequence continues at coordinate 95,472,604 of NC_137796.1, read as the reverse complement.
CTGTAACAAAATGTCACAGACATGGTGGCTTATGAAAAATTAAAAAAAAAAAAAACCCAGAAGTCTATTTCTCACAATTCCAGAGGTGGGGACATGGCAAATTAAAGAAAAGGGGGATTCATGTGTGGTGAAGGCCCATTTCTTCAATGGTTGTCCTTTTACTGTATACTCACATGGTAGGAGGACAAACGAGCCCCCTTTTATAAAGGCATCAAGTCCATTTGCTAGGGCGTCACCCTTATGATGTAATCACCCCAAGCCTCCTAGTAGATCACCTTTGGGGAAAAGATTTCAACATGAATTTTTGGGGGGACACAGGTGTTCTGTGACAACCCAGCTCCTTTATATGAAAACCAGCCCTGAGGTACTGTGAGACCAAAGAAAAAGGCAGGCATATCCAGTACTGTGCAGAATGTGATCGATCGTGGACTTCTGACTTTATTATATCAGAGTGTGGTTCTGGGTGGCATCAAGGCCAGCTAGGTCCCTGTGATTTAAGTCATAGTGGTCAGGACAAAAGTGACTTCCAAGGTAGGATGTACCTTGTTTATCAGGTATGTATCTCATAATATGTACCTGTGTGCATATCAAAGTCTGATTATCAAAACTTCAGGCATATTCAAAACCCAATATTTTTAATCTAATATCAATGATCAGTATCAAATACTACAGGTACATTCCTGGCACTGATGTGGTCAGGGTCTAAATACCTCCACATACCTTTAAAGCTCCATATACCTCTCCACTGGTTTTGTGTATTTGTGGTATTCTAGGAAACTATCCATGTGGGAAACTGAACCAGGGTCACTCAGCGGCAATCACAGTGGTTATGGTTCAAGGTGGCTGCAGTCATGTCCAGCTGAATCCCTACAATCAACCACAAGAGGAAAAAAATAAAAGATGTAGCTGGAGAGAGGGGCAAGGGAAGTGTTTCTGCAGCCTTGTAAGCCTCTGTGTATCAGTTAGCTACTGCTGCATAACAAACTCCCCTATAATGAAGTAGCTTAAAACAACTCTCAGTATTAGTTCATAACTTGATAGGTTGGTAATTTAGGCTGGTCTCAGCTGGGAGGGATCAAGGCTGAGTTCCCTTTCATGCACTGTAGTCAGCTGTGGATCAGCAAATGTCTCTGCGTCTGGGGTCCCTTGGCTTGTGGCTGAGGCTCCCTAGTTCTCCTCCACGTGGCCTCTCACTCCACTGGGCCAGCTCGGGCGGGCTTGCCTGCAGGGTGCCAGAGTTCTAAGAGGAAGCAGATGCACACAAAGCCTCTTGAGATGAATGCTCGAGGCTGGCCCTCCATCACTTCTCTACGTTCTTTTGGCCAAAGCAAGTCATGCAGCCAGCCTCAATTCAGGCAGCAAGGAAACAGCCCCCACTGTTGGTGGGAGAGATCGCCAAGTCACATTATCAAAGGAGGCACAGGAGGGGTGAACTTGACAACGATTTTCTAACAAGGAATACGCGTGATGGGACACTTACCGTGACAGAGCACGTGGCCAGGGCCATGTGGGCCGTGTTGTGGTGGAATCTCCCAAGAGCTTATGCCTTCCTTGGCTCCTTGGCTGTGAACCCTTTGGAGGCAAGGCTTCTGGTCCCCCTTCCTGGGGCTTAACATGGTGCCCATTTGCAAACTCAGCCCTCTTGGTGAGAAACAAGAATCGAAAGCTCCGTGTTTTCAGTGCCTGCAGACTTCCTAGTGAGGTGCTAGCAAGGGGGTTTTACACAGATAGACTCACTTGTTTGCAGTTGTGAAGCTAATACCGTCACCACAAGCTGAGCTGTGAAGAATCCCAGACTCGTCTAAATTCTAATTTGTTTGTTGGGCCTTAAGGGGGGTCTGGAAAGCCTGTTCCAAATTTTTCTCTCTTACCACACATCAGCATATTTGCCCAAACTTGCATTTCTCTTCTGAGCCTCTTTGGCGGTAGGATTTTGCCAAGCATGGCATGTTGGTTGTTAAGTTCTTGCCTTCCGAGGTACCCTCTACAGGACTCTGCGGTGCGGCGGCTGGGGCTCTTGGCCAGCTGGGTGCTCTGTCAATCGGGGACTGGAAAAAAGGAGATGAGGTTCTTAATTCTTTGCTTTTCTGATCAGCATTATCCCAGCAAGGGCTGTTCACCCTGGCAGGAACAGGTGATTACAAAAGCTGTTAAGCCAATGCTGATTTTCCTCTCCAAGACTCCTACCTAGACCCAACCTCAGGAGCTCCTCAGAGACGCCAGCATCATCAGGGTAACCCTAACAACGAGAGGCTGGGGCCCAGCTCTGAGAGGTTCTTTTCTTCATCATCTGGGTATTATAACCTCACATTCTTCCCCTTGTTTCTGCCTAGTAGTTACTTATTTATGCGGTTACCATCTCTGTGATAAATCAAGCATTCTCTTTTTATATTATTATTTATTTATTTGTGATACTGGGGGTGGAACCCAGGACATTCTACCTTCGAGCTCCACCCTCAGTCCTATTTTTTATTCTTTATTTTGAAACAGGGTCTCACTGAGTTGCAAAGGGCCTCACCAAGTAGCTGAGGCTGGCCGCGAACCACAGTCCTCCTGATTTAACCTCCCAAATGCTGGGATTACAATTATGTGCCACCACACTTGGCTTTATTTTTACACTTTTAGTTCTCCTAAAACATTAAAAAAAATTTGGATAACATAAATGTATGCTATTTCTGCTGTGCTTGCCCAAATCTTGACTGTTATTTATGGCATATAAGATTATTTTAAACAGTACTAAGTTGAATGTTAAAAAAAAGAAACTGAGAGGGCAATTATTTAATATAATACATATTGTGGAAAGTAAGGAAAAGTACTACATAACTACTACACTAATATCATTATGTCTTGGACATTATTTCTTTAGTATTAAAATAAATTAAGAATGATCTAACTTAAAGAACAACATTAGCTGGGCGTGGTGGCCCGCATGCTTGTGATCCCAGTACTTGGGAGGCCGAGACAGGAGGATCACAGGTTCGTCGCCAGCCTCAACTACTTAGTGAGGCCTTCAACAACTCAGTGAGACCCTGTCTCCAAATAAAGAATAAACAATAGGGCTGGGGGTGTAGCTGGCTTGAATGCCCCTGGTTTCGATCTTCAGTTCTGGGAAAACAAAACAACAACAAGATTAAGCAAATAATAGAACAAGGTGGTACACAGCCAAAATAGTGAAGGGATAGGTCTCTCCTGTGCGTTATTCTGCTAAAAGGAGCCTTTTTGCAGGAAATTTTCCTCGATTCTGAAGAATAAAGATAGAAAAAAGAGTAAGATAGTCATTAAGTTTGGTTTCCTACATTTCTTTCTTTTTTAGTACTTTTATTGGTGCACTATAATTATGCATTTTAGTGAGATTCAAAGTCTTAGAGATATGCATGTAGGTCTTGGAGTGGGGACCCTTCAGGCCCCGCCCTGCTCCCCATGCCTCCCCGTACATAACAGCTCGATTGGTGGTAAGATCTTCCTACTTGGGCACAACATCATTTGATAGTTTTCTTCCCTTTTATTTGGCTGGCCACCAATTTTCTAATTTCTTTATATTCCCAAGTCCATGGGTGATGTCACCTGGGTTTCAAAGGTGGCGGCCAAACCTTTGAAACCTTTCCCTAGCACCTGAACTCCCAGCTGAGGGATGAACACTTGTACGATTTGGAGGACGCACTTTACATATTCAGGTCAACCAAGAGTTGAGAGGGTTGGGCGCCATTTTGGAAGGCATTTCCTTCTGGGCGTGGAAGGAGCTGGTCAAAAGAGCCCAGCGGAGGCGCTGAGGTTGGGGCCCAGGTCCCTGGCTTCCATCATCATTGATTTGTGGGGCTCAGAGTCCCCTGTCTGGCGACACTCTGTATCTCAAGTACCACACCTGGGTGTAGCCAGGTCAGCAGTGGGGGGTGGGGACTTGGGAAGGCTTAAAGAGCCGCACTCAAAGGTCTCATCTGTAGGTGATGAGGAATGACCTATCCCGTTCTAAGAAACCCAACGCCATTTCTTCTCACTGTAGTGTTGACGAATCGAAGTGGTTATTTTTGTTCCAAGTGACCTCAGGCAGGGGAAAGTCGACCCACACAATCTGGAGGGGATTTTAATCCTTCAGTTCAGAGCCTTCACAGGAAGCCTCAGAGCCGGCCAGGCCTCATGAGGTTATCCAATGGAGACTCCGCACCTGAAATGTGACTTTGAGATTCTGTGCAAATGAATCAGAGAAGAGTAGCCCAGCACGTGGAGATCTGGTGTTTGATGGATGTTTCTGGAAACACTTGGAAAAAAGGCACACTTGGGGGTGGGGGGACGTGGCCCTCTGCGAAGATACTCTGCCTCACGGGCTTGAATTTTATTTCACTTCTGAGAAAGACGTTGACACAGGTGTGCTGCAGACAGAAAGGGTATGAAGAGCGATGTCACCTGTACCTTGATGTGACAGCGAAAGCTTTTCAATTTAGACGTTTGGTCCTCCACAGGGACTTCTTCATCTTTAGAGAGATTCCAATGTGCTCAAATATTTCTGGTTGAATGTTTTTCTTTAGGAAACAATACTCCAGGAACAGAGGTCCAGAATTAGAGGCAAAAGCAATTCAGAGCCACAATTTTTCCAAGATAGCTCACAGTTCCACTTGAAATGATCAATAGGGTATAAGAAATGGCTCCTTGGTTTCTGTACTTATTTTAATCGTTTTGGAATTTTTTTTCTACACAGTGTTTTTAGGAGGACCAACCTTGCTATTTATTGATAGAGCTTCCTGAATGTCTCACCATAGAAACTTTTTAAAAACATGCTTTTCTTTTTGGAGGAGAGGGGAATTGAACTCAGGGGCATTCTACCTCTGAACTACAGCCCCGGCTCTTATTTATTTGTTTTGAAGCAGGGTCTTGCTAGGTTTCTGAGAGTCTCACTAAGTTGTTGAGGCTGGCCTCGAACTTGCAATTCTCTCGTTTCAGCTTCCCAAGTACTGGGATTATAGGCATGTAGCACTGCATCTGGCCAAAACATTGTTTCCTCCTCCTCCTCCTCCTCCTCCTCCTCCTCCTCCTCCTCCTCCTCCTCCTCTCTTCTTTCTTTTTTTTTCACCAAAAACGGGTGGCAGGCAATTGTGCTAGAATATATATAACATAAAATATTATCATCTTAACCAATTTAAATGTATAATTCAGTAGTATTAAGTACATTCATAGTGCTGTGTGGCCATAACCCTTTTTATCTTGTACCACTGAAAATCTGTGCCCATTAACTCCTCACTCCACTCCCTCAGCCTCTGCCCTCCGTGTCTCTGATTTTGAGTGCTCCAGGCACTCCTACAAGTGGACCTGTATAGCATTTGCTTTCTTTTTTAATTTCACTTATTGTAATGTCTTCGAGGTTCATCACAGGTAGCATACTCTAGAATTTCCTTCCTTCTTTAGGCTGAATAATATTTCACCGTAGGATTATAGCCCATCTTACTTATTCATCTCTCAATAGACACTTAGGTTGTCGAGACTTGTGCTGCTATGAACATTTCTGTGGGGACACCGCTTCAAGGACTGGCGGTGGAGAGACCTCTTCAAGAACTTGCTTTTCCATTCTTTTGGGTTAGATACCCAGAAAGGAAACTGCTGGATCCTATGGCCTATCTTTATCATAATGTGTCCTTGATGTTCCACTGGTGACTAAAATGTGCCATGTTTTATTTAATTGAATTTGAACTTATTTAATGAAGCCGGTGTGGTTGTGGTTTCTGATGAGGCCTGTACCCTGAGGCTGAAAAGGGAAAATCATTCACGTCCCACTGAGTGACTCATTCAGCAGATCAGTATCATGTTGGTAGAGAAGTGAAATAAATGCTTTGGTCAGAGCACAGACGGACGTAAGACGTGTCCTGGTGAGGTTTGTACTGTGGCTTTTGTATGTACAGTGATATACGTTTCCTTAATTTATATTTCCGGAACCAGGCACGGTGACACACACCTATGATCTAAGCGCTTGGGAGGCTGAGACGGGAAGATCACAGGTTTGAGGCCAGCCTCAGCAACTTAGCAAGGCCCTCTGCAACTTAGTGAGGCCCTGTTTCAAAAACAAACAAACAAACAAACAAAAAAAAACAGGGCCGGAGGGTGTAGCTTGGAGGTAGATGCCCCTGGGTTCAATCCCTACTAATACATACGCGTCTCACTAAAACAACCCCAGATGAGCCGGGCATGGTGGCGCACGCTTGTAATCCCAGCATTCAGGAGGCTGAGACCGGAGGATCGCGGTTCGCGGACAGACTCAGCTACTTAGTGAGGCCCTCCGCAACTCAGTGAGACCTGGTTTCAAAATAAAGAGTAAAAAATAGGGCAGGGAGTGTAGCTCAGAGGCCAGATGCCCCTGGGTTCCATCCCCAGACCCATTAAAAAAAAAAAAAAACAGATATTTTGAGTATCTGGGAGGCAGGAGATTCATGGAGTTCTTTGCCTCAAAGGGAGAACCTTTGGATAAGGAACCGTTTCTGCTTTTGGCCAGACTAGACGGCCAGAGCATTGGCAATGACCCACGACCCCAGTACCACCAAAAATAAATAAATAAATAAAAAATAAATGGAGACATCATAGGGATTAAACCCTCTTTTCTACACAGAATTTGCATAGTGAGTTTTAATCTGAATGCCCTGTTCTAATTTATACTGGATCTTATTAAGTATTCTAGCCAGGGTCAGGGAAGCCCATGGACTCCCACTTTTTTTTTTTTTTTGGTGGTACTGGGGTTCCTGGAAGCCCTTCTACCTCCGGGCTACACTCCCAGACCTATTTTATATTTTTATTTGGAAACAGGGTCTCTTAAGCCAGCGCAAACGGCTGGCTTCGAACCTGCGCGATCCTCCTGTCTCTGCCTCCCAAGCGCGGGGATTACAAGCGTGCGCCACCACGCCTGGCTTGGACTCCCACTTTTGTTAAACCAATTGTAAGTGTGAATGATGTAATTTAACTTTATTGCACACTGAGTCAGAGAACTCATGCCTACTATGGGGTGTCTTAAAGCAATGAATAGTTTCTTTTTTATGGTACTAGGGTACTGGATACTGTGGCTTGAACACAGTGGTGTTCTATCTCCAAGCTATATTCCAGCTCTATTTTTAATTTTTTATATTGAAACAGGGGCTTGCTAAGTCAACGAGGGCTTTCTGAGGGTCTTGCTAAGTCAATGAGGCTGGCCTTGAACCTATAGTCCTCCTGTCTTAACCTCCCAAGTACTGGGATTGCAGGCATGCGCCACTATCCCTAGAACAATGGGCATTTTGACTGTGGGAATTTTAGGCCAGACAATATTTCTGGTGATTAAGGAGAGACACACCTATATTTCTTCTATTTTAATGTTCAGTAATATTAAAATATAAAATCATAAGGAGAACCCTGTTTAAGTTTAGTAGTTTTCCCCAGGCATAACTATAATTTGAGACCCTGTAGTGGTTAGTGCACCGATGTTCTTCAACCAGCGCCTCTTGGTAGAGATTAAAGTTAATTCCGAATCTATTCTGCAGAGCTACAAAAGTCAGTCTGCGCCCTTTTATCTTTTGACAGTAGATGCTTTGGGTAAATTTTGGATTTCTGATTGAGCCAAGTTGTAGACCTATATTTCAGGGATTTCTCTCCCATTTGTACTCAGGTGTTGCTATTATTATTTTTGGTGGTGGTTGCTGGATAGACTTCAAGGAGAAAGTTGCTGCCTCCCTTATACTTAGAAATATCTTCCTCCACACAGCCTCAATTAATAGTCAGGATTAGGGTCCTCCCCCATGACAGGGTTGCTTTTATGGGTTCAAGCACTCAAGGCTTAAGTGGTGTTTGAGTTAGCCCATTGGCTCTGCCACAAGGGTGCTACGGTTATTTTCCTCTATAACTCTGAGGATCAAGATCTTTATTATAAAAGTGGCATGGGCAGTGACGGCAGCAGCAGCAAAAGGCATTTTGTAGGGTCCCAGTGGTTTATGGGCTTTCAGGAGTGTGACGTCAGCATGTTCTTCCATGCACGGGGCCACTGATGGGCATGTTTGTTACCCAGGGTGTCAGTCTTTCCCCTGAGGATTGTATAAAATGAGGGTTAAAATCTGCTTGAGACACACGACCAAAAGGAACAGAGTTAAGAGTCACGGCCCTGAATCCTCGGGTAGTCGTGGCATTGACTGCAATCGAAACACACAGTTCAACTGGAGAACCACAGATGGGTCCAGCCCAAGATAGCTGACCCGGCCCCAATACTCCTGTTCCTAAATGCTAATGGTTGAAACTTCTGAGTTTGGTTGGTTAAATGCATAATGGAGGCTTGAAGGAACTCAGCACATGCAGGGCGAGGCAGCACAGCTTAGTGTGCAAGGCGGCCAGCAGGCGGTGGAGCCGCAGTGGAGCAGGCGGCCAGCGGCGGCTCCCGCGCATGCCCACCAGTCTGCAAGCCAATGCGGGCGAGTGAGCCGGGTGAGCGGCCGGTGGGGCGGAGGCCATCACCCAAAATTTGGTTCTAATGCCATGAGTATTCACATGCCCGCATACCAAGAGGGTATGGCAAAGTTTATCATTCACATAGGGAAACTTGGGTGGAACTTTGCCATCCAGACCCAAAATAGCTTACCAGAGTAAGGCGAGGAGTGTGGCTTGGTTTCATGGTGGCCGAAGCTGGGCGAGGCATCCTGCCTACAAGCCAGGTATCCTAGGGCATTAAACTTTTTGCCATTGCCAAAGGAGGATTTTTTTTTTTTAATACTGGAGATCAAGTACAGGGTCATTCTACTTCTGAGCTACATTCCTGACCCTTTTAATTTTTTTTTTGTTGTTGTTTTGAAACAGGGTCTCACTTGTTGAGAGCCTCCCCAAATTGCTGAGGCTGTCCTTGAGCCTGCAATCCTCTTGTCTCAACCTCCTAAGGACTGGGATTACAGGTGTGTGCCACCACGCCCATCAATACTGGGCTTTTTAATCAGCATCCTCAGATGTGGGCAAAGGGAGGAAGAGAGGAAAGGACGAGGCTTGAAAACTAATAGTAGTCAAGGAACAAATTCAGACTGTTAATGCTCCATTAATTCCCATTTTACAGATGAGGAAATAGCTTTTGAAATATTAAATAGGCTACACAACAGTTAAATAAAATAATGGATCCTGCCGGGTGTGGTGGCGCACGCTTGTCATCCCAGCATTCGGGAGGCTGAGACCTGAGGATCGCGGTTCGCGGACAGCCTCAGCTACTTAGTGTCGCACGCAGTGACGACTCTTACACGATCTTCCTCAAGCAGTTTTATTACCCCAGTTTCAATGCTCTCTCAACGCCCTCTCAGGTAAAAACAACATCAGTCTTCTATCTCCTCCCTCATCACTCCACCAACCCTCTTAGCTCCCCCCGCTAGGGCATGCGCGCTTTTAACCTTCTCCTGGGCGGGCAGGTGGTAGCACGAGGCGCTGCGTCACTAATCATCCGTAAGGCGCCTGATAGGGCTCACTGCGCAGGCTCAGGGCACCGCCAGCCTCGTGAGCCTCGTGACTTGGCTGCAAGCCCAGGCGCCATCTTGAGTCCACGCTGGCAACAAGCCTGGGTGCCACCTCAGTCCTGCCGAGTGGGCCCCGACAACTTAGTGAGGCCCTCTGCAATTCAGTGAGACCCTGTTTCAAAATAAAGAATAAAAAATTGGGTAGGGAGTATAGCTCGGAGGTTAAATGCCTCTGGGTTCCATCCCCAGACCTGCAAAAAAAAAAAAAAAAAAAAATGGATCCAGTGGTTGCACACACCTATAATCCTAATACTTGGGAGACAGGAAGATCACAGGCTCAAGGCCAGCCTCAGGAATGTAGCAAGACTCTCTGCAACCCAGCAAGATCCTGTTTCAAAAGGAAAAATAAAATAGGGCTGGGGGTATGGCTTGGAGGTAGAACACCATGGGTTCAATCCCCAGTAACATACACTACACACACACACACACACACACACACACACACACACACACACACACAATGGAATTGGGAATCCAACATAGACCATCTGACTTCCGAACCTTTTTGCTAGACCACTAGGGCTACATTGCACTTCTCAGGGGAGAGAGTAGAGTCTATACTTGAATAATCTGGGCTCTACTGATAACACAAAGTTATTAGTGGATGCCCCTGTCCATAAATAAGTTGGAAACGGAAGGAAGGGTGGGAAATCTGCGCTAGAAAAGCACACGGACGGTACATCTGTGTCCCTCGGTCTGGTTGGCCTAAGCGGCTCATTACAATTCCATCCCCCCGGGGAAGTTGATGCTCCAGTAGGCTGTCCAAGCATTGGCGGTCTAGAGTCAACAGTTCCTTATCGTGGGACTGGGCGGCGGAGGGACCGAGATGGGGTCTCCAGATGAGTATCCAGGGTTCTGCGATTCAGACTCCCCCGCCCTGCTTTTCTCCCAGTTTCATTTCTCTTATGTTGAAGTCATCTCTGAAAACAATTTTGGTGCTGAATTATACAATTAATGTATTGCTTCATTCCAAACAACCGTGCTATGGAATGGGATGCTTGCTTGGTGAGGTAATATATGCAGTGTTTATGGCTGTCATACATCAATGCCTGCATTGATTTCTTGTTGATAGAAATGAAAGAAGGTATACCTTGGTGTAACGCTAAAGGAAATTGGGCTTCATTTACATCAAGCGAGGCTCAGCTGGGAAGTACCGAGAGAGAAATGTTGCAAGTGAGGGGTCCTTGAGTTTCACTTTCATCCCTGAGCTTAATGGGACACTAAAATCTCAGTGGTTCTTGGGATGCAATTTTCTTGCCTTTTTGTTATTGTTTTTTTTTTTTTTTTTTTTTGGTTCTGGGGAATTGAACCCAGGAACATTTTATCTCTGAGCTTCCCTATTTATTGTTTTATTCGGAAACAGGGTCTCACCAAGTTGCCTAGGGCCTCGTTAAGTTGCTGAGGCTGGCCTCACCTGAGATCCTCCTGTCTCAGCCTCCCAAATATGGGGATCAGAGGCGTGTGACACCATGCCAAATTACTTGTCAAGGATGCAGAAAACAAGCAAGGTGAAGGAGTGACCTCCATCCCAGCATCCCAATCTAGCATCTGGCAGTGCAGGTGAGTTTCCTGAGAAGCCTAGAATTGGAGAATGAAACTCCACCAGAACTTGTCTTTGTCTCAAGCCCAGAGTGTATCTTATAAGAACATCCTTATCATAGGGCCCTCATATCAAGAAGATCAGTACATTAAGGGATGTCTGGGACCAGTACCCTGGCAATAATCAGGCTGGTTTACAATGTGGAGCTGAGACATCCATACGGCAGCACATTTATCGAACACACTCATCTACTCTGAAAGATCACATTTCCCCCTGATATTTTATTTTTGGTACTTGGAATTGAACTCAAGGCACTCTACCTCTAAGATACATCCCCTGTCCATTTTTATATTTTATTTTATTGGGGGTTTGAGGATGGAACGCAGGGGCATTCGACCTCCGAGCGACACCCCCTGCCCTATTTTTTATTCTTTATTTAGAAACAGGGTCTCACTGAATTTCCAAGTCTCCCTAAGCTGCTGAGGCTGGCCTCAAACCTGTGATCCTCCTGTCTCAGCCTCCCAAGTCCTGGGATTACAGATGTGTACCACGACGCCTGGCTCCCCTTGATATTTTAAAGCAGAATTGCAGCGATTCCTCTCTCCTTCAGGCCGTAACCACATGAAACTACCCATGCCTTTTGATGTGGAACAACCTTCATCCGTGAGGTGCGTTTCGATGCCTTCTGAAGAAACATTTTCTTTGGGTGGGTCCCTCTGGAAACGGCAGCGACCGGAAAGTTGATTTTCACCAGGCACAACTTTAACTGGAAGCAAATGTCTGGGCACGGAAGGCCACAGCTGGCGCGCTGGACCGCACAGCCGGCTGCCTTTCTTTGGCGGAGACTCGCTCGCGCTCCCGCCTCATTAGTTGATACAGTTGGCACGGAGACCGGGCTCGCATCCTGAAAGGAGTCTCCTCGAGCCCACGAAAGCTGGCCTTTTGAGGAGGCTTCGTCACAGAAAAGATGTCAGATATTATGTTCTTCCTGTTTACACACAAGAAACAGGAATTTGTTTTTGTTTTTGTTGCCAAAGAAACAAATCCCCAAGTTCTTATTGAATGTTGGGCAGAATGTTTGCCTTTATGAGGGACTGAAAAGCTCTCTCCCAGAGTAGTCTGGCAGGAAATTCACAACTGGACCGACTTGGCAAAAAAGATTATTGGTCACCTGAGCAAAGCAAAAATTTCCGTTCAAGGTTCTTTAGTTCCCACAAGGGTCTATGCGGAAAAACCATGAGCTCTTTTGGTCAAACAGTTATCCCACAGGGAACCATCTCTCAGACTTCCCGAGGCTGAAAGGAAGCGGCAGGACGTGCTTTTGCAGTTTGGGGCTGAGGAGAGAGCCTTAGGGACTTTTCTTTGGTGTGCCGAATCTGCGGACAACTGAAAACACCGAAGACTCACTTGAGGGTTTCTTACCCTTAGATCACCTCAAATCTAAGCGTAGATTCCTAAATTTCTCCCACACTGATGAATCCTCATTAACTTAGGTACAAAAAGAACTAGATGACAGGAATTTAATATTGAAAATCTGGGAGGATTTGGTGTTCCGTGACATCATCCTATTCTTAACTTGGCCAAGTGATCAGTAGGATTGCTAATTGAGTCTTTTCTTATGCATTTTTTGGGGTTCAGAGAGTTTAGTCCCTATGGTGCCACTTAATTGAAAATTTGCCAGTGATATCAAAGACTACAATTCCAACTTTTGGCTCAAGCCAAACTATTACAGCGTTCTAATTAAAATGCGACTTGGAGAAGAATTTATTTTAATTTCATTTTTTTTTTTTTTTTTTTTTACAATTTCAGGTCTATTCCCTCTACTATACAAATAGACCTTGAATTTTAGGATGAGTTATAAAATAATGAGACCAAGGGTTTAAAAAATTTAACTTCTCTTTATGTATAGGGCATATATTGTCAGTATAGGTCAATTTGAATGCAAAAGTTTTGGTGTACATATTTCTGTGCATTTTCTGAGAAGGAGTGCATGCCACTCTTTAGGTTTCCCAAGAAGCCTGCGGCACTCATAAAGGATAGAAGTGCAGCAAATGGACAGGTTGTTGAGCCAACTTCGTTTCTACCTGGTCCCAGTTACTCTCCATCATTGGTTTAGGTGATGGGGTCCTCACTACATTGCATCCCATCCAGCCACCTTTTTTTTTTTTTTTGGTACTGGAGATGGAACCCACAGGCATTCTACCTCTGAGCTGCACCCTCAGCCCTATTTTTCTTCTTTTCTTCTGTCTTTCTTTCTTTTCGTTCTTTCCTCTCTTTCTTTCTTTCCCTCTTTCTTTCCCTCTTTCTTTCTTTCATTCTTTCTTGGTACTGGGGATGGAACCCTTCTACCTCCGGGCTACACTCCCAGACCTATTTTTTATATATATTTTTGATTTGAAAACAGGGTCTCTTAATCCAGCGAGGCTGGCTCCGAACCTGCGCGATCCTCCTGTCTCCGCCTCCCAAGCGCGGGGATTACAAGCGTGCGCCACCACGCCCGGCTTTTCCTCTTTATTTTGAAACAGGGTCTCACTAAATTGCAGAGGGCCTCACTAAGTAGCTGAGGCTAGCTTAAGAACCTGCAGTCCTCCTGTCTCAGCCTCCCAAATGCTGGGATTACAAGTGTGCACCACCAGGCCTGGCAACCAGCTACCCTTTAAAAACAAAGCAAAACAAAACAAAAAACCCAAGAAGGTTACTCAGTCTGGTTCCTGGTCCTTAAGTCACTCGGCACCCATTGGACTGCTGCACGAGTTTCCCAGAGGCAAACAGATTTCTATTTCAATGCTACTGCTCTCATTAGCATCAGCTGTTTTCACTATAAATATGTGGAGATGTTCTTTCCTAATCTAGTTTATAAATTATGCTTATTGTTTTCAGATGTTAAAAAGATGTTTTCTTCTTCTTCCTGGCGTCCTTTTTCCTTCTTGTCTTTATTTACTCTGTTCCTTTGTGATAAGCTGTGATTCGATTTCAGCTTCCCGGCCTGTCTCAATGACTCCTTTCCCTGTGTCCCCCAAGTCCCCGCTGTTATAAATTCTGCTTCTTCTAAGACTCCGAGTGTGTCTTCTTTGACTCACCTTAATAATAATAGTTATATCTTTGTTTTATTGCTACTTTCCATCTGTAGGAAGAAATATTGGTTTCCCATGACATTAGCCCTCTATGAAGTTTTCTGTTTAAAAATGCGCTTAAGCTGGGCATGGTGGTGCATGCCAGTGATGCTCGTACTTGGGAGGCTGAGATAGGAGGATTGCAAGTTCGAGACTAGCCCCAGCAACTTAGTGAGACTCTTAGCAACTTAGTGACACCCTGTTTCAAAACAAACAAACAAACAAACAAACTCCCAGAAAAACATTTAAATTAGACAGAGTTGATTTAAATCAGGGCTTAAAAAATGTTTCCTATTAAGGGCCAAAGAGTATTTTTGGTTTTGTGGGCCAAGCGGGCTTTGTAGGATTCTGCCGCTATGGCTCAAAGTAGCCGTGGACAATACATAAATAAGTGGATAAGGCCCGGTATGGCTGCTAGGCCACGGTTCACTGACTCCTGATTTAATGGAAACTATTATTAGAACCAGAGTTTGGGTAGCAAGTAGACACGGTAGAAATCGCAGAGCTGAAATGCCAGTGCCTTCAGAGTGAGTGGGAAACGTGGGTGGCAGCGACCACTGTGCCCCACATGTGTTACCGCGCGGTGACTCCGTATCAGGCCCCTGGAATAGTCCCGGGAGCACACGCCCCCCCCCCTTTCTTGCAGGAGCTTGTGCCAACAGAGAGACAGATAATTATAGTGGACAGGAAATTACAATGGACGGTGAGAAGGACCTTGGAGTGCCGCCAGATGTGTGTGTGTGTGTGTGTGTGTGTGTGTGTGTACGGGCGCCGTGTCGGGAAGAAACTGCCCCTCCCTGCAGTCGACCCACCTATCATTCTGCCCTTGGTTTGTCTTTGCTCATTTTACAGATGAGTAAAGAGTGGCTACAGGTCACAGAGCTCGTGAATAGAGGAGGGGGAATGCGACCAGACGGTCTGGCTCCAGGAACTGAGTGCTGGCCCACAGCGCTGCCCTTGCCCTGGGACGTCCACTAAGGAGTCCGTTCTTCCCCAGAGGATGAGTCGGAATCACCAGCCTGACCCCTGTCTGAAGAGTCGTCAGCCTGCACGAAGGCCTTGGCATCTTCCCTCTCACAATTCCCCTGCCGAGGTGACTCAAGCCCTGCGGGAGGGAGAACTTGGTCTGTTCACCTGCCTCGGGCTGGGTGGAGGGGGGCCTGCTTGTCGCCTCGAAGCTCCGGGCATCTGTTGAGACGGAGGGCGGCAAGGACATCTAAGTGTTTGTTATTCTTCAACACAGCAAGGGACATTTACCTGCTTATGGCACAAAGCAACCATAACAACAACAACAACAACAACAACAACAACAACAACAACAACAAGCCAGGCATGGCAGTGCATGACTGTAAACCCGATTCTTGGGAGGCTGAGATGGGAGGATCGCAGGTTCAAGGACAGCCCCAGCAATATAGCAAGACCCTCCGCGATTTAGTAAGATCCTGTTTCAAAATAAAACAAACATGGAAAGGGCTGAGGGTATAGCTTGGAGGTAGAACACTCCTGGGTTCAACCCCTATCACCAATAATGATGATGGTAATAATAATGTTATCAAATAATTGCAATGGTGCTACACTCCCATATGACTCACGGGACACGCGCCGTGCTCCTACGCACACCGCACGTATCACAGGTAAAGTCCATCCTCCCGAGACCCCTCTGAGTTGGTGCATTCGTTTCCTGGGGCTGCCAGAGCAAATCGTCGCAAACGGGCTGGCTTAAGACCACAGGACTTCATCCTCTCGGAGTCCTGGAGGCACCAACGGGGCCGCGCTCCTCCCAGGGCTCTAGCGAAGATGCTGGCTTGTTGGAGCTCCGGTGGTCGCCCCCGGCTTGCAGCTGCATCTGTCCGGTCTCCCGCTCCGTCGTCCCGTGACTTCTCCACCAGGTGTCTAATCCAGGTCTTCAATTCTCGAGCCCCTGGATTTGGGGCACACCCCGCTTCAGTCTCACTCCGTGTGTGTGTGTGTGGTGCTAGAGGTTGAACCCAGAGGCATTCTACCTTTGAATTCTACACCCCCCAACCCGATTTTATTTCTTATTTGGAAACGGTCTCGCTAGGTTGATGGAAGTCTCACTACTTGCTGAGGCTGTCCTCGAACCTGCGATCCTCCCATCTCAGCCTCCCAAGTATCAGGATTACAGGCAGGTGCCACCAAGCCTGGATCCTCGTTTCATCTTAGGTTCTGTAAACGTTCTATTTCCAAATAAGATCATGTTCACTAGTGTGGGATTTAGGATTTCAATATAATTTTAAGGGAGGGACACAATTCAACCCACAGTAGTGGATTGTATTATTAATTTCATTTTTACAAATGGGAATCATAGGAGCTGAGAGGTTAAGAATCTGTCACACAGTTTTAGTGGCAGGGTCACAATTGGAGCTCAGCTACTTTGGGAATCTTTGCACCATTTTATTTTATTTTATTTTATTTATTTTTTTGGTACTGGGGGGTTGAATCCAGAGGCATTCTACCTCTGAGCTACACACCTCCAGCCTATTTATTTATTTATTTATTTATTTATTTATTTGCTGTACTGGGGATGGAACCCAGGGGCATTCTACCTCCGAGTTACACCCCCAGCTCTATTTTTTTTTATTCTTTATTTTGAAACAGGGTCACACTGAGTTGCAAAAAGCCTCAATAAGTAGCTGAGGCTGGTTGCAAACCTTGATCCTCCTGTCTCAGCCTCCCAAATGCTGGGATTACAAGCGTGTGCCACCATGCCCAGCTTTGTTTGTTTGTTTATTTATTTTTCTTTTTTCATTTTTATTTTTATTTTGGAACAGTCTCACTAAGTTGCAGAGTCTTGTTAAATTGCTAAGGCTGCCGGGCGTGGTGGCGCACGCTTGTAATCCCCATGCTTGGGAGGCAGAGACAGGAGGATCGCGCAGGTTCGAAGCCAGTCGCGTGCGCTGGCTTAGGAGACCCTGTTTCCAAATAAAAATGTAAAAATAGGTCTGGGAGTGTAGCCTGGAGGTAGAAGGGCTTCCAAGAACCCCAGTACCACACACAAAAAAAAAAAATTGCTAAGGCTGTCCTCAAATCTGTGATCCTCCTTTCTCAGCCTCCCAAGTCCTGGTATTACAGGTGTGCATGACCATGTCTGGCTGGACGTGATGCTCTTAACTGCTGCACTAGCAAGGAGGACTCAGCCTGTAGAGCTGCCTGGCTGTCCCTTTAGCAACCGTGTTAACAGATGGACACTGAATTCAGCGAGTGCGGATGTCTAGAGTGGTCATGGCCACATCGGTGGTGGCAGCCTGGGGACAGGTTGGGGGCTCGGCTGAGTGTGGGGTTCCTATACACCCCAACATGGAATCAAGCCTGCATCATGGCTGGGTGGGCACAGGACCAACTCCCCCTGCCACCCGGGTAATTGGTTTTCTGTGTTCATTTCAATAATGAGCAATATTAAAGGCGACTGGAGATTCAACGGAGATACCAGCATTGTGCGAGGAACAAAGAAATTTGAATGTGTCGAGTCTCGGGTCCGGGGAAGATGAGGGACACGATAGTCGAGTGTTAAAACAGAAGAGATTACCCAGCAGCCTCCAGCCATTCATCATCTCTCTCGTCCCGGGCTGGTGGCAGAACTCAGAAGCTGACGAGATTCGGGCACTATCTGTGCGGTTTATTTACATCTCAAATCAGCTGACGGTGGCGAGGAGAGGAATTCCAGAGAAGAAACGGAGCTAAGTGATATATTTCCTACAGAAGGCGCAAAGACAATGCAGGCGATCCAGTTAAATGAGTCATCCCAGAAACAACTCACCTGCCGCGTGGTGAACTCTACCCTTTACGTTTCTTGCCCCCAGACCATGGTATACCATCCGAGACCACCTGTCCCTCCCATTCTCTAGCTCTGCGTCCCACATCGTCCTGCCCTTGAAGATCCAGGCCCCCAGCCTCTGTCTGCTACTTTCCTTCCTTCCTTCTTCGCATCTGCCCGACAACACGCTGCTCTTCTCCTGGCCTTTTCTGCCAGCTGCCTGTGCCCCGTGGACGCCCCAGTTGTGCCTTCCTCGGCGCCTGCCACTTAATTTTCCCTCGCTGCTTTTTTTTTTGTTGTTTGTGGCATTGGGGATTGAACCGTAGGGGTTTTCTGTCTCTGAGCTATATTTCCAGCCCTACTGTGTGTGTGTGTGTGTGTGTGTGTGTGTGTGTGTGTGTGTGTGTGTGTGTGTGTGTGTACTGGAGATTGAACCTAGGGGGCTTTCTATCTCTAAGCTACATATCTAGCCTTATTTATTTATTTATTTATTTACTTTTGGTGGTACTGGGGATGGAACCCTTCTACTTCCAGGTTACACTCCAGACTTATTTTTATATTTTTATTTTTGGAAACAGGGTCTCTTAAGCCAGCAAGGGTGGCTTCCAACCAGCACGATCCTCCTGTCTCTGCCTTACAAGTATGCGCCACCACGCCCAGCTTATTTATTTTGAAACAGGGTTTCATTGAGTTGCCGAGTGTCTCACTAAGTTGAGGAGGCTGGCCTAGAACTTACAACCTCTCTGTCTCATCTTTCCAAGTACTAGGATTACAGGTATGCACCACCATGCCTGGCTGATTTTTTTTTTTTTTTGTGTGTGTGTGTGATACTGGGGTTTGAACTCAGGGTCATTCTATCTCTGAGCTATACCCCTAGACCTATTTTTATTTTTATTTTGAAACAGGGTCTCACTAAATTTTGAAGGGCCTCACTGAGTAGCTTAGGCTGGCTGCAAACCTGTGATCTTCCTGTCTCAGCCTCCCAAGTACTGGGAATGCCTGGCTAAAGTCTTTTTGAATAGGTATGGCTGAGTATTCCTTATCTGTAATGCTTGAGACCAGAGGTGTTTGGATTTTTAAAAATATTTGCATACACATAATGAGATATCTTGGGGATAGAGCCCTAGTCTAAAAAGAAAGTTAATTTGTTTCGTATACATAGCCCAAAGGTAATTTTATACAGTATTTTAAATTTAATTTAATTTTGTAATTACACAAAGCGTCATATCCGGGTATTGTGGTGCACACTTGTAATCCCAGTACTTGGGAGGCTGAGACAGGAGGATTGCAGGTTTACAGCCAGCCTCAGCAATTTAACAAGGTCCTCTACAACTTAGTGAAACTTCAAAATAGAAAATAAAATAGGGTTGGGGATGTAGCTCAGAGGCAGAATGCCCCTGGGTTCAGTCCCTAGTACCACACATACATACAAACAAATTTTGTGGTATGGAGTTTTCTACTAGTGTTGTTGTGTCAGTGCCCAGAAAGTTTCATATTTTGATTCATTTTAGGTTTTGGATCTTTTTCTTATTTTTGGTGGCACTGGGGGTGGAACCCAGGGGCCTTTTCAGGGCTACACTCCCAGACCTATTTTATATTTTTATTTGGAAACAGGGTCTCTTAAGCCAGCGCGCGTGGCTGGCTTCAAACCTGCGCGATCCCCCTGTCTCTGCCTCCCAAGCGCGGGGATTACAAGCGTGCGCCACCACGCCCGACATTAGGTTTTGGATTTTAAGGTTATACTATATGAATAGTCTGTACTGTATTTTCATAGTTAAAATGAAAGGTGTCCAAATGGCCTAAAAAGAGTCAGCAAAAATTCTCTTTCCTTTTACCTCTTACCTTTACCATTTTCTGCTCTTCAGAGGAGCCCATTATTCATAGTTTCTTATGAGTTCTTCCAGAGGTTCCTTACATATACACAAGAAAAAAAAATGGCACTCCCCTTTCAAATGTACCATGCTCTGCCCATGCTCTTCATTTTGTATTTCTCACCTTAGATCTTCTCATGACAGGATAAAGAGGGCATCTTTATTCTTCTTTCTTTGTTAAATTTACGAGTCCACGCTGTTCCGTTGTCCGGATGTCCCATAATTTATTTAACCGGTCTCCCGCAGGTGGATTTTTGAGTTGTTCCCAGTCACTTGCTGTGATGATTAATTTATGTGTCAACTTGACCGGGCAACGGGTGGCCCAGATTTGTGGTCCAGTGTTATTCCGGGTGTGTCTGAGAGGGTGTTTCTGGATGAGAAAAGCATTTGAACTGGTGTAGTCGGTAAACAGGATTGTCCTCTGGATGTGGGTGGGCCTCATGCGATCTGAAGAAGGCCCGAGTAGAGTAAGGAATCAGAATTCTTTCTCTTGGGTCGACTGTCTTTGGGCTGGGGCATCAGTCTTCTGTATTTGGACTCAGACTCACACAGGGATGTACACCATCGGCTCTCCTGGGTCTGGACTTCTCGGCTTCCACAATTGTGTATCCAATTCCCCGCAAGAAATCTTTTTTCTCTCTCCTTATCTCTCCCGATGCATGGGCATGTGCACACACATACGGTCATTCCCAGGACCCTCCATAGAGAATCAAAGTCACAGATTCTCAAATCTCTTATATGAAATGACATAGGCCAGGTGTGGTGGCACACGCCTGCAATCCTACTGCTTGGGAGGCTGAGGAGGTGGACTGCAGGTTCCAGGGCAGCCTCAGCAACTTAGTGAATAGAATCAAATAGGGCTTTGGATGTAGCTCAGAGGTGGAATGCCCCTGAGCTCAATCTTCAGTAACACACACACACACACACACACACACACACACACACATATACACACACATATGTATATATATAGTAATTGGTTAGAGTGCCAAATTGCTCTCCGTTGTGATTATATGACATTAAATCCTCACCAGCCATGAAGAAGAGTCGTTGTTTCCTCTCTGCCCTTATAAAAAAACATGTTATTAAGACAGGAGGGTTATAGGTTCGAGACCAGCTTTGGCAGTTTAGCAAGGCCCTCAGTAGCTTAGTGAGACCCTGTTTAAAAATAAAAACTATTTAAAAATAGGGTTGAAAGCGTAGCTCAGAGGTAGGATGCCCCTGGGTTCAATCCTCAGTGCCACAAAACAAACAAACAAACAAAAAAACTGTGTTATCAAATTTTGAGATTCCTTCCATTGTAATAGGTGAGAAATGGCATTTTTCTTTATCCATTTTTTGACTTGAAAATACATCCTGGAGGTCCTTCTCTAACTGTAATACTTCCTATCGAATATAGATAGCACGTTCTCATCCCTTCTGCAGTCTTTAGCTTGTGTAGTATTTCTGCACATTGACGCACCATGGTTTATTTAATTAGTCCCCTAGAGAAGAAGCGCCTCCCCATATTTTGCTACCCTGAGGAACACATGCACATTTTACATTTCAACAGAGAGAGCCATTTTGCATGCCCACTGGAGTCAAAACAAAGCAGGCGCTTACTTGGACCTTATGCGTCAGCCAGATCGACTGTCCACCCCTCTCAGGATGCACATTCCTTTGCCCTGTGCCCTGGCTGTTCTCTTCATTGAAACCTCCCATCCTACACTGTGTCTCTCTAGCTAACAGCCTCCTCTGATTTTCACCTTGAAAATCTGTGACTCCACTCCCAACTCCTAGAGATAGGGTGGACTGGTCCTCCCCTGAATTATCACAGAAGCTTGCCCACATCTCTATTTTTGTACTTGTTCATTTTATGTCTTTACCAGTCTCATCTCCTTTTCTTCGTCGTGGACTTCTTAGAACAAGAGACCATATCTTTCTGCGTCTCTGTACTCTGAAAGTCCAAGATTGTGCCTGTTTTGGGGGTAGTCGCTCAAAAAATGTTGGCTGAATGAATAAATTAGCGAGCAAATGATTCCCCAAAACAGAGATGAACTGATCAAATTGAATTTGGACAATGAATCCAAGGGTGTGTTTATCCCCTAGTTTACCAATCATGCAGATGAGCTTATCTGCGTCTGCTGCTGGCATTTCAGCGTACTTTGCATGCCGGAGGGGGAGGCCGTCAACTCACAGAGGATTCTTCTAGGCATTTGTCATTCATTATAGAACATAAGCCTGCATTGGTGTTTATGCAGCACAGCGCCAGCCAATTAGAGGAGATTGTGGCTTTGGAAACAAACATCTGCTTGATGCTGGGTAAATAATATTTAGAGTCTGGTGTTTTATGCCTGCCTGTGTGATTAATTTGAATCCCATATAATTTTGTCTTTGACCATGTGGGACTCACAGAAATCATTCTTATAACCTAAATGATGGCTACAAAACAAACAAACATATCGGGTACTTCCTACCACTGGCTTCAAGTGCCAGGAGTTGCTTTTTGGTTGGAGTGACATCTGGAGCCGGAGGTAAGAAAGTAATCAGTGGTAGCCACATTCAATAGGGGACAGCAGAGAAGCAAATCTGTCTCCAAATTCTAGCCTGGTAGCCCTTCCGTAGACACTCATGTGGTAGCGGGAAAACGCCAAGTGTTCTGTTGGCCTTTGCTAATGGGTTCTCCTCTTCCCAGGGGCAAGGAGATTAAAAAAAGTGGCATTGATCAAGTCTCTAGTCTATGTCAGATTCTTTCCCAGATGTTATTCTCACATTTTTTCCTCCCCATCTGAAACTTACAGTACTATGGGGGTATTATCTCTTCCTATTTTACAATAAGGAAACTGGGTTGGGGGGGTCATATCCTGGGCTCTCAGCTAGCAGGTGGTAGTGCTAGGAGTTGAAGTCATCTGCCAGAGCCCAGGCTCCTTCCAGGGGCTGTGGGCGATGGTATGTGACAGAGACATTGGCTGTGACATTGCTCCTGTTCCTGCAGACAGCGCTGGGTGGATTGGCTGTGAACTCTCCTCCTCAGCTTCCAAGAGAAACAGTCACATGTATTGGCACTGTCGGTCCCGGCGTTCTTAAGAACGTCATGCAGATACTTTCTGTGCAAAGACGAGGGACTCAGTGAAGGGCCTGTGGCTGGTGGGTTTGGATATATACAGAAAACGATAAACAAGTGGCCAGGAGCACTGAGAAGTTGCTCAGCTGATAAGACTCTCTGGCTTCCCAGGGACCATGGGAACTAAACTAAATGCCTGGCCGCTGGGTTTCAACACAATCACCTATGGGACTTAAAAAAAAATAGGCATGTCTGGTCACCACCCACAGATATTCTCATCCCATGCATATTTTAAACATACTTTTCATGCTATTCTGATGCACAGCCAGATTTTGAAGTTTATGATCCAGTGTATGGATTATTTGAGTCATCAGATCTTGAATAAGAAATGCTTTCTTTGGATGCATCTTTTCTTTATCACAGTCAGATTTCTCTCTCTCTCCCTCTCTCTCCCTCCCCCCTTCTTCTTTCCCACCCTTTCTCTCCCTCTCCTTCTCTTTTTCTCTATCCTCCTGCTTTCCCTCTCCCTCTCTCTATAGCAGTCAGAAATTCTTAAAAGCTTTTTGTCACTGAACCATCTGCTGGAAAAATCTCCCACTAGGTTTCAAATGCCAAACCTTTCCCAGTAGCAATTTTCTTTATTATTTTTTCGGGAAAAGAATGAATTACATTTCCTCCCTATGAAAGAAAATACTTTCAAAATAAAAATGTTCATTATGGACCGGTAGTAGTTGCTTATATTTTTAAAAGAAATAACTTTATCAGACACAGGTTTGGGGAGTTGACTGCAGGCTTTTTTCCCAAAGGCAGGCTAGGTTATGGCCTCAAGGATTGGAAGTATGGCTGGTCACAGTGCCAAGATCCTCTGCTGGTGTGGTAACGCATAGAATGGAGACTGCCTTTGCAGGGATTTTAGGCACTTTGGGAGAGGCTGTTCCCCAAAGACTCATGTGTTTAAGGCTTGGTCCCAGTACGTCACCATTGGGAGATGCCATGGACCTTTAGGATGGGGGGCCGAGAGAGAGGTCATGAAGTCATCAGAGGTGTGCCCCTAAAGGAAACTGTGGGACCCTTGCCTGTCCTCTCCCTCACTTACAATGTACTGCCTCACGAGAGGTCCACAACCATGGGTCTGCTCGAGTGGTTTTGGCTTGGAGCCTCCAGAGTCATGAGCCAAGGCGAACCTTTTCTCTTTATAAGTTAATCATTTCAGGTTTTTCATAATGTTGATGGAAAGCCGACGAATAGAGAGATCCATACGCCTCAAAGACGAGCAGGATGCTTGTCTGCTCCTGATGTTCACAGGCTTCACACAATTGGGACATGCAGTGCTCCAGCCTGACCCTTGCCATCCTGCACAATCCTCCCCCAGTCTGAAACCTTTCCCCTATGGATAAAAAACCCTCACATCCTATGACAGGTAATAGAAGTACTATTGAAAGACTTGGGACGAATGCCTCTGAAAATTTGCTGGATGGCTTTTTCTCTTACCAAGGCCATTTCATTCTACCTCTAAGCCATACCCTTTTTATTTTGAAACAGAGTCTCACTAAGCTGCTGAGGGTCTTGGTAAGTTGATGAGACTGGTCTTGAACCTGTAATCCTCTTGTCTCAGCCTCCCAAGTACTAGAATTACAGCTATGGATGATTTTTTAATTCTTTGACTATGGTAGATGATGAGCTACCCACCAAAACCTCATGCTCCCCTTTCTAGCGTTGTGCTAGTAGACAACTTCTAAAGTATGTTACCCATCTCTCCTCACATCACCATTGGATCACACAGCTACTCCTTACCTCTGGGACATGAGCACAAACAGCGTGCATCAGGGCTGGGTCAGGGTTGCCGTTTGAGAGGAGGTGTCTTCTCCGTTCTCTTTCCTTCTCTGCTAGCTGAGTGCTGATAATTCCAAAACTCTAGGGAGAAGCAGAACCACAATATGGAGGGAGCCTGGGTCCCTGAATCCCCGCATGAAAGAATGTTGCCTGCTGGCCAGAAGCACCTGCGCTGTGCTTCATGTGAGCAAGAACTAAGCTCTTGTGCTGGAATTGGGGTTTTGCTGGTATGGATCACTTCAACCACACCCTAGCCAATCATCAGGGTACGGAAGACCTTCATATAGCTCGAGGCCCTTTGACTTCCTGGGACAGAGATGCCAGTAAGAGCAATGACTCCTTCTATTGCCCCAAATACACTGAATAGTGGAAGCCTGTCCTGAAACAATCATTCTAGAAGAAAGAGAATATGCTATTTGGTATCAGATAATGTGAGGTGGATGAAGATGTTAAAGAGAGAAGCCTGTCAAGGTGATGCCCACTGGAATAGGCAGGCACACAAGTGATTTCTACCCCTTAAGATGGGGGGGTGCTTTCTCACCCTGTTTAGGGTTCCTGTAACAGGCTTTGTATCTCCACAGAAGGTTCCATCCATGAACAGTTGTGGCAGTAATTAGGGAAGAGGATCGCTTTGCAAATAACATGTATCAATGGCAACGAAGAACTCTGGATGTCTACCACGAGACAGGGAGTGGGCTAGGGAGTGGGAATCACCCCAGTAAAAAATCCGCCAAATTATATGTCTTCAGAGTTGCTTACAAGGCAGTCAGAGTGACAGAACATAATCACAAGCAATACTAAGGGACAGAGGCCAAGTATGAAATGATTGGTAAGCAGGGAGCTGACCTAGACCTTTGGGAAGGAGACTCCATACTCAGGTGCGTGGCAGACAGCCGGGGGGAGAAGTCCCAGTTCAGCAGTGTACATCTGGGAATGCAAACAAGAGTGATTTTTAAAACTTGGGTAAGCCTGTAAGAACTGGTCTTTTGTGTAAATATCATCTGGTAGGGGAGTTGTGACCATGATAAAAATTGCAAACAAAACAAGGATCAGTGGTGCACATTTGTAATCCCAGTACTTGAGAGGCTGAGACAGGAGAATCACAGATTTGAGGACAGCCTCAATAACTTAGCAAGACCCTTAGAAATTTAGGGAGATCCTGTTTCAAAATAAAAATAAAAAACGATTGGGGGGTGTAGCTTGGAGGTAGAATACTCCTGGGTTCAGTCCTCAGTATGGGAAAAAATAAAAACAAAACAAACAAAAAAACCAATGTTCTAAATTCTTCCAGCAAGATAGTTATTTACACAATTAGGATTGGTTCCAACCACAGGCACTAGCCTGAAAGTGGGGAAACTAGAAGCTTTGTACTATATCTGGTATTAACTTATAACCGGCTGAATCACAGGTAGATTGGCTAAGGGTTCTTATGAAGTTTGGATGGTGGTTTTTGCTAGTAATAGAGAACTACTTAATTAATTTAACTATTTTTTGTTTTGCGGGTCTAGGGATGGAACCCAGGGGCATTTGACCTCCGAGCTACATTTCCTGCCCTATTTTTTTATTCTTTATTTTGAAACAGGGTCTCACTGAGTTGCAAAGAGCCTCACTAAGTAGCTGAGGCTGTCCATGAACCACGATCCTCCAGTCTCAGCCTCCCAAATGCTGGGGTTACAAGCGTGCACCGCCACGCCCGGCTCTATTTAACTATTTTAACAACTCACACCACTGTTCTGACACACTGCATACTGGTCAAATATCAACCCAGTATAGAATGTTCACATTCACCCAAATTAAAATGTGAAACCAAATCCCTAAAGAGATGGTATTAAGAGTATTAAGAGAAGGCCATAGGAAACCAGGTATGGTGGCCCACACCTGTAATCCCAGTACCTAGGAGGCTGAGGCAGGAGGATCACAGATTCGAGGTCAGCTTCAGCCACTTAGTGAGACCCTCAGCACCTTAGCAAGACCCTGATTCCAAATAGGGCTGGGGGTGTAGCTCATAGGTAGACCGCCCTGGGTTCAATCCCTAGGACCTCTCTCCCCTGCAAAAAAGAGAAAGGGCCACTGTGAAGTGATTAGTGGTGAGGGTAGAGCCCTAATGAATGGGATTAGTGCCCTCCTGATGGAGACTTATGGAATTAGTGTTCTCCTTTTGATAAGTAAGGGCACACAGCAGGTGCCACCTGTGAGGAAAGAGCCCTCACTGGATACGGACTCCTCTGCTGCTTTGATCTCAGACTTGCAGCATCCAAGAACCCTGAGAAATAGAAATGTCTGTTGTTTCTGAGCCACCCCATTGATGGTATTTTTGTTAAAGCAGCCTGAACAGACTAAGACGGCATCGTTATAAAAAATGAAAATACCACTGGGAAAGTAGTCTCCTGCTGGGATCCTACTTTTCAAAGATGACTACTGCTAACAGTTTAGGGCTTATTCTTCCTGACTTTAAAAAGCTTTTGGTTCAAACATAAACAAAATCATACTATGTATTCTGTACGGCAAGCTGTCCTTTCCTCCACTCTTGAAAAAGGAGTGTATTGCTAACATCATGCTATGTGAGCGCATAAAACATTACCTCCTGCTCTGACTTTTTCTTTTTATCTCCTAATTAGAAGTTTTGGACCTAAATCAATGCCGTTATTGGAGTGTTTTCGTGCACTTCCAAGCTGAATCCTTACACTCAGCCTGCATTTTAAGCATGCACGGTTCTTTGTGTTCCTGAAAGCTACATCAAGAGTCCTCTCCCACAGTTCTTCCCTCCTATTATCTCCCCTGGCCATTTTTCTAGTCTCTCTCACTTCATCTCCTGCAGAGCTCACCCCGGTCTTGACTTCCCCAGTAAACTTGAGCCTTTGGAAGGATTCATTGCGCATCAGTAATTTCTCTGCCACTTCTTCGGCTCCTCTCTCTCCCTTATGCTTTCCCTGCTTGGTGTCCTCCGCTTTGCATGCTGTCAGATGTTGGAAAGATTTTTGTTGCTCTCTTGTTGCCCCTACTTCTCCTGAGGCTGGTCTTGTGGCATCTCATATTAAGGATCAGATGGAAGAAGACTTCAGATTGTGTTGTTTGGGTTCCAGGTTGTAGGTAAGGCGTGTGACGTGCAGATAGTAGTGTTTAAGGACACCAGTGGGGCAGGAAGGGACAGGGTGGAAAGCGAGATGCATGATAGGCTGAGGGACACCTAGTTTCTGAGGAGCTGTCCAAGGTGCTGCAAATGGGTGCTGAAACATCTGGAAATGCAATGTGTTTCTCTGTATGCTTTTATCTGTAACAGTGGTGGCGTGAACTTGTGATACTCACAGGATGAGAGTTCTTCTTTTCTGGCTTTGTCTTCTTTACGTAAGGAAAGTCAGAACAAAAAAAATGATGAGTATAGAAGGCTAGCTACATTTTCTCTCTGGACACATCCTTTTGAATGTCTTGTGCTTATTCAAACTCAGGGTGTCTAGAAATGAACATCACTCTTGCTCATCAACTGGCTCTGCCTCTGTCACAATCAGCCTTTTCGCTGCTATAATCCAAAGAACTGACCAGACAACTTAGAGGAAGGAAGATTTATTTGCTCACCGTTTTCCTTGGAGATTTTTTAATTCAGTCCATGTGAGGTGGAGGACTACAGATCTCAGGTCATGGTGGTGAGAAACAGAGAGGAAGAAAGAGAGAGAGAGAGAGAGAGAGAGAGAGAGAGAGAGAGAGAGAACGAATGCAAGGGCTCTGTTCCTCACATCATGGAGGCTTGAAGCAAGAGAGATAGAGATGATAGATAGATAGATGACGATAAATAGATATATAGAGCAGCAAGGGGATGAGGAACCATATTTAATACTCATGGTCACACTCCCAGGGACCCACCTCCAGTCACACCCTACCCCAGGCCACCACTCAGATAAGCCCATTACAGAGGATTTATGCACTGCTGTGATTAACAGCTAAGCCCCACTTTCAACAGGGTTGCTTGTTTCCATGAGGGTTATGGGGGCATTCCACATCCAAACCATTACAACTTCCATTTTTCCTCATCCCTCTAGTGACACCAACATCCTTAAAAGGTGGCATCAAGCTGGGCGTGGTGGCGCACACTTGTAATCTCAGTACTTGGGAAGCTCAGACAGGAGGATTGTGGTTTGTGCCCAGCCTTAGCAACTCAGTGAGGCCCTGTTTCAAATTAAAAAAAAAAAAGAATAAAATAGGGCTGGAAGTGTAGTTCAGAGACAGAATGCTCCTTGGTTTCATCCTTAGTATCACACACAAAAAGTGGGATCAGCCCTATTCTTTTACCCTATGCGACCTTTTATCGAGTTTTGTGGCATCAGCTAAAACACGTCTAGATGCTATCTTCACTTCTGCTGCCACCATGATGTGTTAGCCATCACCTTCTTTCTTACCTGGACTACTGCAATGGACTGTGATGCTTCTTTTCCTTATTCTCATGTTTTCTTCCATCCATCTTCACATAGCATCAGAATTATCATTTTTATTGATAGTGTTATTTGTGGTCCTGGGGATTGAACCCAGGGACATTCTACCTCTGAGCTCTACCACCGGACCTTTTTATATTTTGCTTTTGAAACAGGGCCTTGCTACATTGCTCAGAGCCTTATTCCATTACTGAGAGCCTTGCCACATTACTGAAGCTGTCCTCAAACCTGTGATCCTCCTATCTCAGCCTCCCAAGTACTGGGATTATAGACATGCAACACCATGCCCAGTTCAGAATTATCTTTTTTTTTTTTGGTGGTGGTGGTACTGGGGTTCCTGGAAGCCCATCTACCTCCGGGCTACACTCCCAGACCTATATTTTTTTTTTTATATTTTGAAACAGGGTCTCCTAAGCCAGCGCGGCTGGCTTCGAACCTGCGCGATCCTCCTGTCTCCGCCTCCCAAGCGCGGGGATTACAAGCGTGCGCCACCACGCCCGGCCAGAATTATCTTTTAAAAATTCAAATCTAATCAGGGAATTCTTTAAAACCATTAGTATCTCTCCCTTGCCTTCTGGATACAAAAGGAACTTCTTAAAATGAACTCTCGGGCCTCGTATGATCTGATACCTTCATTTCATCTTCCTTGGTCTATCATTCTTTCTTCTCTTCCAACCTGACACGTTCTATTCTGGCTCAGGTCCTTTACTCCTACTGATTCTTCCGCTTGGAGTAATCCACCAGTCCCCACCATCACTAACCAACAACTGTGTCATTTCTTAAAGATCCTGTACTCTAGGAGATGCTTTGCGGATGCAGGTTTGTCTGTCTATCATATGTTCCTGAAGTGCTCAACATTTCTTCCCAATAGCCAGTGAACTTAATTCCAAGTTTGTTTCCCCTTCTAGACTTTGTTTCCTGAGGGCAGAACCTGTGTCTTTATTGTTTATCACCGTCTCATCTACAACCACACCTGGCATATAGCAGCTACCTAGTCAATATTTGGTGGATAAATAACCGGAAGTCTGAGGATCCTGACTAGTTAGGGACAAACTGAAGACCCTAGGATCTGGGTTCTTGATTGTCCGTAAGCGTGAAATGACCTGAGAGACAAGAGTTACACATTTACAATGGTCGGGAGGGCTGACGGATGTTCTGACTCCTTCTAGGTGTTCCTGGTGGGCTGGTGAGCTGTATCGCATGAGACTGCCAGCCACGGCCTGCCATATCAAGAGACCTTGGGGAGGGGGAAGGAGCAGATCTCAAGCTACAGCAGATGGTAAGCACCGTCTTTAGTTTTTAACATTTAAGGAAAAGAACTGGGAATAGACACTCAGCTCAGTGGCGGTAACTATGCATTTCAATAAGCCTTGCAAATCATTTCCAGAAATGCATACGCCTTCCCAGTTCCTCATTGCCTGTGGGTTTTGTAGAAGCTTCCTCCTGTCCATCTTTGACTCCTTAATGCGTGTATTGTGGAGCCAGGCCTCAGTGCAGGTGGGCTGCCCCTTGAAAAAAAGGCACATACTTGGACCATTGGTGTTCAGCTGGCTATAGGAAAGTGATCATCCTCCTGGGGCGAGTCATGCTCCCTAAATGCAGAGACGGTGTCTTAAGCCTTTCTTTCTCATTGTTAATGTATTTAGATTCTTGTTCCACCCAGATGGGTAGATTCTCCCCTTCATTAGCCGATCACCTCCCCAGGCCCCATCTCCAAATACTATCACATGGGCACTAGGGCTTCAATGTATGAATTTTGGGAGGACCAACCACATTCGAGTCACAGAATTCCCTACTGTATTTCCTTGGAGAATTTCAGTTTCTGAATAAGGGGCATAGAGCTGGAGATTTTAATTACTGTCCATTTGAAAATGGAAATAAGAAGCCAGGTGCAGTGTACATATCTGTAACTCCAATACTTGGGAGGCTGAGACAGGAAGATCACAGATCTAAGGACAATGTGCTGTAACTTAGAGAGACCCTCTTTCAACATAGAAAATTAAAAGAGTCGGGCATGATGGCATACGCCTGTAATCCCAGTAGTTGGGAGCCTGAGACAGGAGGATTGCAGGTTCGTGGTCAGCCTCAGCAACTTAGCGAGGCTCTCCACAACCTAGTGAGCTCTTGTTTAAAAATTAAAAAAAAAAAGAGCCCGGTGTGGTGGTGCATGCTTGTAATCCCAGCGCTTGGGAGGCTGAGACAGGAGGATTGCACAGGAAGCTAGCCTCGGCTACTTAATGAGGCTCTCAGCAACTTAGACCCTACTTCCAAATAAAGTATAAAATAGGTCTTGGAATATAGCCCGGAGGTAGAAAAGCCCCTGGGTTCCACCCCCAGTAACACACACACACACACACACACACACACACACACACACACACACACACAATAAATAAATAAATAAATAAGAAAAGAAAAAAAGAGGGCTGAGGGTGTAGCTCAGAGGTAGAACACCTGTGGGTTCAATACCCTGTACTATACACAAAAATAAAGAAATAGAGAAAGAAAGAAAGAGAGAAAGGAAAGAAAGAAAGAAAGAAAGAAAGAAAGAAAGAAAGAAAGAAAGAAAGAAAAGGGCTGGGGTGGAGCTCAGAGGTAGAGTTCCCTGGGTTCAGTCCCCAGTACCACAAAAAGAAAAAACAAAGTACATCTATTGTAAATTGAGAAAAAGAATGCCTACTTCATAGGATTATTGTACAGATTAAACAAAATCACATATGCTGCCCATGCCTGACCCATGGTGAGTAGCTAGAAGGTTAAAGGCCTGGAGAAGCAGTGTGCCGTGGTGGTGATGGTTGCTAACCCCATGGTCATAAAGCTCTGGGTTTAAGTCTTGTCTCTGCCACTTGCTAGTTCTGCAAACTTAACAAATATTTAACTTTCCTAAGCCTCAATGTCTTCACGAGAAAATGGGCATAAGTAACAGTTTGTAAATTCGATGCGCATATAAAATGCTTTGCCGCATAGTAAGTGCTCAGTAAAATAATGGCAATTGTCATTATCATCACTCTTACAGGACAGGAGGTGATGAGTGGGGTATTTTGGCTGTCAGAAATCAGGAACATCTGGGATTAGATGGGAAGAGGGACTTGTGATCCCGACTAGTCAAGCTAAAACGCTGGGAGCTGCCCTTAAGTCTTCCATTTTTCTTATTTCCCAATACCAGAAGGTATTCCTATTGGCTCTACCTTGCAAATATGTTTAGAATCTAGCTACTTCTTACCAACTCCACTGCTACCATTTCCTTCCTTCCTTCCTTCCTTCCTTCCTTCCTTCCTTCCTTCCTTCCCTCCTTCCTTATACTGAGAATTGAACCCAGAGGCATTCTACCTCTGAGCTATACCACTTTATCTTATTTTTTTTATTTAGAGACAGGGCCTCCCTAAGTTTCTTAGGGCCTCACTAAGTTGCTAAGGCTGGCCTTGAACCTGCAATCTTCCTGTCTCAGTCCCCCAAGTAGTGAGAAGGCAGGTGTGCATCACCATGCCAAGCGGTTACCATTCTCATCTGAGTCACTGGATACCTAGTTAAAAGCCAAAGTTCATCCAGCGCCTTATGTGGCCCCATGTCCTCTGCTCCATGGAGCCTCTTCCCACCTCCTACCAAGGCTCCCCCCAATTCCATTGCAGAGATACTAGTTTATTTTTTATTTCTTGAACCTGCCAGGCACATTCTACGGTGCTCTCCTGGATATTCCATGACTCACTCCCTCTCCTCTCTGAGCCTCCGCTCCAATGTCACCTGCCCTATGAGGCTTCCTTGACCACCCGAGTAGCCATGGGCAGCCCCTCCACAATCCCAATTTCCCCCACCTCTCTGCACTTTTCTGTCTTTTCTTAGCGCTCACCCACCTTATGCTCAACTTATTCTATTAGTTGCTTATTGTTGGTCTCCTCCTGCTATAATATAGAGTCAACAAGGACAAGGATCCTTCGTTCATTGTTCCATCTTCAGGGCCTGGAACAATACCTGATGCCTAGTAAGCATTCATTGGATAGCCGCTAAAGGAAAGAATAAACCAAAAGGGAAGGATCGACCTCAAAGCTTTAGGAGGAAAATTTTAAGTGAGAAATCAAAGGCCTGCCAAGTAGTTAAACATTTGACATTTTTATCCCTGCCAATCGAAATATCTGGTTTTACTTTTCAGATTGTAATCTAAATTTAAAAATCAATGAGGAAATGGTTCAAGTAGTGCTATGTTCATATATAAAGTTATTACTACTAATTTTAACATTACATCTGGGAGGGAGCAGGGAGGATTCAGAGGAAAACACACCTAGTGCAGTGTGTATGTATGTTTTTATCACTCTGAACCTCAGAGTGATGTATAATTACAATGCACCAGTAAAAAAGATACAAATCTGCCAGAAAAAAATCCTAATAAAGAATAAAGGCATCTGGCAACATGGGGCCCATGCTTCCCCCTGGCAACTGTGGGTAAAGGAAGGGATGCCCCTCTGGACCAGGCAGACCCTCTCCAGCCTCTCTCCTATTCAGTTACCTTCCTGGTCTTGTCTGGATTTGCTTCCTTTGACACTTAGCTAGCTTCCGGTGTGTCTGTGCTCCCATTTATAAGGAAGGTGTTCTGCTCCTGGGAGACAGATTTCCTTCTCTGCCAGGGCTTCTATTCATGTTTTAAGTAATTAGATACTGGAGTCATTGACCATGGAAGATGTGTTTTCAATCACTTCTGAACACATAAAAATATTCGTGAGTACATGAAATAAAAATGTTACTGGGCTGGGAACACTGATCAGAAGGGTGATGTTTATGTAGCTGTGTTAATTGGATTTCTGCGGGGAGATGTTCGGGTGGGCGGGGCTTAACCCATGAACCAAAGCTGTGCCAACAGCTGCTGGTCATGACCCAAGGTGGCTTCAAGGTCAGGGAGCTGAGCAGCCTTCTGCCCAGCTGGAGAGAGGCGAGAGGGCCAAAGAGGCCACACGGAACTCTGTGGGCCACACGTCTTATCAGCAAGCTGTGTGGAGAACGCCATCTCTCAGATGTAGCTACAGTTTTAACAGTTTTAATGAATGTCGTGTTTGAGGTAATGACCTGTATCTGGACTTTCACAAAGCCCTGAGAATACTTCTACGGATTGTGTTTTTATCTCAAGTGCTGCAGCAGGCAGCATCCCACATTACCATTGATATCATCTAGTGAGAACTCTTCCCCGGGTTCTTTATTAAGGTTTAATTAAATTTTATGTGTTATCAATTAGGATTAATCTACATTTAGTCTGAATTAGAGAGAGCCAATTATAAATAACACCACTTCTCATTTATTCCTGAATACAAAATGAAGGTTTTTAAACTTCCTTTGGAAAGCCCCTCCCCCCATCTGGAACCAAACGTGGGCTTTTAAGGAGTCTCATGCCCAAGAGACCAAACTTTCTATTGGTAAAAGGTGAGAATTGCTACAGGAAGGTGTTAGAGAAGAAATATGGGGCGGGGGGGGGCAAGGGAAAGGAGAAATGAGGCTAAGAGACTTCCAACTTTCGAGTCTTAATTTGGAGCCTTGGCGAAGGTGGAGGAGTTGCAGAATACTCCAGTTACCCCATGTCTGTTTTGGGAAGAGGCTACACCAGCCTGTGCTCTGTGGTTGTATTTACTGCCGTCAATTAATTACTTCTGGTTTCCCTTTTTCTGGGCACAAGTGGAGTTACAGTTCTCCCCTCTCTCCGTCTCCAAGTTTAATATGGACACGAGGCTTGTTTGATCGGTGAAATAAAAGATGCAACAGGCGTCGATTCCAGGTGAACTTTAAGAGCTGCTGTGCACTTTGCCGTGCCTTCTGCTGCTGCTGCAGGGATCCTGGGAGCAGAGACCCCGTTAACCTGAGATAAGCAGAGTGCTCCCCGCCACGTGGCATCATGAACTAAAAGTCAACTTGGGTTGTACGAAGGCATTAAGAGGTTGAAGTTTTGGTGACTCCAGCACACCACTTTATCCTGCCGGACAGAACCTCTAAGCTCTGATTTCTTCTGGACTCTCACATCTACCTCTTTAGGTTGTTATATGAGTAAAAACCACGAAGGAATTGACAAAACCTGTCTCATTCACTGGCTGGCATACAGAAGGTACTCAGTAAGTATTAGTGTTTGCCACAGTGGTCGTCGTAGTTAGAGATGTGCATAGTATGCCTAGATGATCCTATGTGGGATTTTCTGTCGTATGCCTAAAGTTTGTTTAAACTCTTAGCACTCAGTCTCTTGCCCTCCAATTTCTTTGGGATAGAAATCCCACATCATATATAGTAGAGTCTTTTTCTGCTAAGGAGTTTACAAAGTCTTATAATGAACAGCTATTTACTTCCTTCTTGCCCTTATCTCATAATATATAATTTAAGACAGGGAGCCAGGCATGGTGATACCTGTCTGTAATCTGAGTACTTGGAAGATCGAGAGAGAAGGATTGTAGGTTGGAGGCCTGTTTCAACAACTTAGCAAGACCCTTAGCAATTTAGCAAGAGCCCGTTTCAAATACAAATAATAAAATAGGGCCGGGCGTGGTGTCTCACGCTTGTAATCCCCGCGCTTGGGAGACTGAAACAGGAGGATTGAGCAGGTTCCAAGCCAGCCTCAGCTACTTAGTGAGGCTCTCAGCAACTTAGAGAGACCCTGCTTCTAAATAAAATATAAAAAATAGGTCTGGTAGTATAGCCCGGAGGTAGAAGACCACTGGGTTCCATCCCCAGTACCACCAAACAAACAAACAAAAACAAATAATAAAATTGGTGGGGGTGTAGCTCAGAGGTAATGCCACTGGAATTAACCTCTAGCATCACACACACACACACACACACACACACACACACACACACACACACAGAGAGAGAGAGAGAGAGAGAGAGAGAGAGAGAGAGAGAGAGAGAAAGAAATCAACCTTATAACCACAGTCCATTTAAGGAAGTACTGTGTTTTTCAAACGGGCATTTGAAGCCCTAGCCTGTCATCTGGCATACCTGTGGATCCAAGGACTCCTTTTTCATACATATCCAACAGGTATAAGTGTAGCTCATGATTTGTGACTTGGGCCTCTGCACATTTTCTCCCTTGGGCCTCATTTGAGTGTCTAGCCAATGTACAGGATATAAACCATGTGATTTGTGGACACTCAAATTCTTTTTGGTGATCAATATAACAGTATAATATAACACTCTAAATTCTTCCCAGGGGCTTGGTGTGCTACTGAGCCAGGATTGCAATGCAATGGGAAACCTAGGGGGAGGGTACCCCAAATACTATGCCCAATTCAAAGATTACCTAGATCCAGAATTGAGAAAATCCCTTTCTTTTAGATGCTAAAGTCTTGTTCCAGAATCAGGGTATGGTCCCAACACGTACAGAATCACTACAGTCAGGAAGCTTTTGGTTGCAAGAGACAGAAACCCAATGCACACCAAAAAGGAAATTTATTGGCTCTCCTAACTGGGAAATTAAATGGCTAGACTCTTCCAGCTTCAAGTTTGGCTGTACATAGGTGTTCAAACAATATCATTAGCTCTTTCTCCCTATTCTGATTTGTTTATTTTGTATTGATTTTCTTCTATGTGGTGGCGAAATGGCATTGGCCTCTCTCAGCTTTCTCTTATACCAGCGATCCCAGGAAACCTATGGTACCTCCTTTTGATAGTTTCAACAAGTCCTGGAAGAACTCTAGGGCTACTTTTTCTAATCTACAAAGAAGTTCTGCAAAGTGGAAAGTTTTTTTAAAAATCCTCATAAACAGGCAAAAGATAGGAGTGGGCAATTTTCAGAAGCATAGATGCAAATAGCCAATAAGCCAATTAAATAATGCTCATTCTTATGGAGGAAGGGGAAATGCAAATAAAAATGACAATCTGATCTCTTCAGAAATTCATCAGTTTGGTCAAAATGAAATGATTCATAATCATGGCTTATGATTATGTGGGAGAAATGCTCTCAGACCTTGCTGGTATGAATAAGAATTGCTTTCATCATTCAAAAGAAAAAAAAATCTGGAAGTAGCTATTAAATTGAAAATATACTCACTCTTTGACTCAGCTATTTCGCTTTTGGCAGAGAGAAATAAAAGTGCCAATCCAATAGAAAAATGTTTATTACAAAAAACCTGATAAGTTATAAAAAGTTGAAAACAAAAACGAATACCCAAAAGTAGAAAATTATTGAATAAACAAATTATTTCATATTCTCAAATTTTATGCAGATATTAAAGAAACCAGGTAGAGGGATATCTATACTCTCTTGTTGAGGGTAAAAACATATTTGTATAATATAGTCCTAGTTTTGAATTATGACAAGAACAACAAAAATGTTTCTATATAACTTTTCATAGATAAATGTTTGAATTCAAGAAAAACATGAAAAGATACATATCAAATAGCTAACATTAGCTTGAAGGGAAGTGGGCACGAGAAAACTTATTAAAGCATATATAAAAAAGGAGAAATTGAGCCTTTTTTTCTTTTCTTTTTAGTGATTGAAAACAAAGTTTTAATTAAAAATAATCTAGCCGGGCATGATGGCGCATGCTTGTAATCTCCGCGCTTGGGAGGCGGAGACAGGAGGATCGCGCAGGTTCGAAGCCAGCCGCGCTGGCGTAAGAGACCCTGTTTCAAAAATATAAAATAGGTCTGGGAGTGTAACCTGAGGCAGAAGGGTTTCCAGGAACCCCAGTACCCCCCCCCCACACACACACACATACAATCATCTAGAGTTGGGCATGGTGTTGCACGCTTGTAATATCAGTACTTGAGAGGCCGAGACAAGAGGATCGTAAGTTTTTGCCTTCCTCAGTAACTTAGTGAGGCCCTCCACAATTTAGTCAAACCCTGATTCAAGAATAAAATAGGAGGTGTATTCATTTCGAGTCACCCCCTCATGCCATTTTGGCATGGGGCTGTATTTCTATTTTCTGTATTTCTATCTTTTAATAAACTTCTTTAAATCTTCAGAAAAAAAAGAATAAAATAGGAGCCGGGCGTGGTGGCGCACACTTGTAATCCCAGCATTAGGGAGGCTGAGACCGGAGGATCATGGTTCGCGGACAGCCTCGGCTACTTAGTGAGGCCCTCTGCAACTTAGTGAGACCCTGTTTTAAAATAAAGAATAAAAACAGGGCAGGGGGCGTAGCTCAGAGGTCAAATGCCCCTGGGTTCCATCCCCAGACCCTCAAAAAAAAAAAAAAAAAGAATAAAATAGGGCTTGGGTGTAGCTTGGAGGTAGAATGCCCCTGGATTCCATTCCCAGTACCACAACACAAAACAAACAAAATAATCTAGACTCTATCACTTGTACGTTATCATTACTATTATTTTGTTGTCTCTCAGATTTTCTACTCTCCATCTATATTAACATATAGATTGACCTCATTTTGGTTTTAAAAAATAGTTACCACGCTATTATATTATAACTAGCTTTTTTCCCCCTTAAGCATAATGAACCTGTTTTCCTGAAAGAAATTATAATGGACAATGATATTAATCAAGGTTTTCTAGAGTAACAGAATAATATATATTATGAGAAATATATAAAGATATATGTGAATATATGAAATGTATATAAATATTTATATGAAATATATATATGAAAGAGGACTTAGCAAATTCACCTATACTCACAAGCCACCTATACCTACAAAGCTGGAGGAACCAGCAGCGGGTCCAGCGAGCTGGCTTCTCAGAATAGATGTGACCAGTGAAGCAGTCCCTGTCCAAGATGACGAAAAAGCCAGGAAACTCCTCAGAGAATTGTTGGGGGCAGTCCAGTTAGAAAAGCAAAAGAAGGCAGGCATGGTGTGCACGCCCTTTGTTCTATCCTGGTCCTCAGCCTATCCGACAGCACCGCCCACTTTCGGGGCGGGACTTCCTGTCACCTGGATGCTCCATATGCCAATCATCTCATCAACACGAGGAAGTACTGCAGTCTTTGGTGCCTCTTGTTCCAGTCAGGCGGAAGTTCCAGAGCTACCATCACGTGCAGGTACTGAGTGCCATCCTGAGGCTTGTGGCAGGCCTCCATGGAAGGGCCAGTGTCTTGGGAAGCTGGTAGGAGCTCCCACTGGGCAGCTTTGGCTGTGCTGTGTGCGGGGCCATGCTTGGCCCCGAGGGATGGCTCGCCTGCTGACCTTGTTGCGGATTGGGAGAATATGTTTTGAGGAAACCGTTCCCCGGGGACCCCTGCTAGGGTCCCGGACACACTCTCCCCCAACTCATAACAAAGTCCAAAACGACCAAAACCAGAAAATTACTGTGGGTTCTTGTCCTAAGCCAAGAATAAATATGCATAGCTTGGACAGTTGCTGAAGATTTAAAGAAGTTTATTAAAAGATAGAAATACAGAAAATAGAAATACAGCCCCATGCCAAAATGGCATGGGAGGTGACTCGAAATGAATACACCAAAGGGATTACACGTGGACCGGACTTTTTATACCCTTGACCTCCATCTTGTTTACGTAATTCTGAGGTAGTGAGGTCCCTATAAGGTACCTCCCCTTAACCCTGTAAGGTACCTCCCTCAGCAAGGTGTGGCAGGGTATCTCCTCTCATGAAGGTCGACCCCTCCTACCATCTTAGCTAGCTTATCCAATCATGTAGATCTGTCTTTAGATAAAGGCCTAGTTCTCCTCAACTAAGATCTGTCTTTAGATAGAGACAGGCCTAGTTCTCCTCTCCTATTGACTGGTTAATTACTTTTAGCTAGTTTAATTTACATTTAGTTGCCTACTTTTAGGCAGAAACCAAGTCCTTGCATAGATTTGCCCTTCACCCAATTTTTGAAATATATTAATAATCATAGCTTTCTCAAATTTTCCTAGGCCGTTCCCAATACTGGTACAGACCTGAGCCTCTTCCCCTGAAGTGCACACACCATGGCGGGGCTGGGGAGTTACGGCTTCCATATTGGCCACAGGATACACCGTGCCTGCCCCAGCGGTTCTCTTGGGGATGGTGGGAGGATTCGGCCCTGATTGCCAAAAGAGCTTTGCCGCTCCTGTGGTGTGAAGCCGAGACTCCCTTGTTGGTTAATGTGCTCCGTGGATGCTCTGTGCAGGCCTATTGTGGGCCGAGCCAGAGAGCAAACCATGCCTCTTCCCTACTTCCTTTATGACTATTATTTTAACTAAAGAGTCAAGACGATTCCTCACAATTACCAGGCTTTACGTTCACATCATGAGCAGTCAGCGGCTCCATTTAGCAAATGTTTATGGGATGTCAGGCACGGTGCCGGGCACATCACTGGTCTTGTTCTTGTAGGCTGTTTTTTTTTTTCTCACATTAGATAGGATAGCTTCTATTATATGGAAATTGAGGGGGGGGACAATCTCCTAAGAAATTATTGAGTCAAAGGCAAAATAAAATATACGAAGACCATTTAGAGAATAATGAGGATGTGAATCATACACACAAAAACTTACGGGATAGAGCCAGAGCCCTTAAATTGCTGTTTATTGTGGGCAATAAAAAATAAATGAAGTTAGCTTTAAAATGCAGAAGTATGAAATTTAGCAAAAACACTTAAAAGGAATCAAAAAAATAAAACCTTTGAAAAATCCTCTAAAGAACAAAGGCAAAAATCCATGGGTTCTGAAACAAAAAAAAAGCTCAAGGTGTGATAAATGTTTCCAAGAGGTGGCTGTGGGAAGAAAACTAATAATACAGATAAACCTCTGACGAGTTGGCTCAAGAGGGGGAAAGCAAAACAAATACAATTATAAATGACGAGGAGATCTGAAAGGCATGTGAGAGATTAACACACCAAGATAGGGCCATGTACAACGCGCTGTAAGGACATGAAAAGAATCTCAGTGTTGGACTTTGTTTTTGTAAAATATGAATTACAAAATTTGACTTACCAAAAAAGGAATGCATCTGAATAAAAATAATTCTATAACCACGAGAAGTTAAAGTATTACTGAATAACTAAAACAGCCTCCTTAAGCAGAGATTTTTCTAATGTGTTTTTTTTTCTTCGAATTTTCTAGTAGCAGATTATTTCTATATTCAACTAATAGTTCCAGACTATAGAAAAGCATAGAAAATCCTCTAATTCATTTCACAAGTATGATACAACCCTGAAATCCAATCTTGAAGAATATAGTGGAGAAAAAAAAGGGCACTAGATGAAAACTATAAATAAAATAATACCAAACAGAATTCAATAATACATTAATAGAATCATTCACCATGACCAAGTAGGAGTTGGCTTAGGAATACAAGGACTTTGCTTTTCAGATCATTTTATTTAAAAAGAACTAAAATAAAATCTTATAAATGAATTGAATCTCACCCACCCTAACCCCCCCCCCTTTTAATGGTACTGGGGATTGAACCCAGAAGCATTCCCTCTGGGCTACACCCTTAACCCTTTATTTATTTATTTATTTATTTATTTATTTATTTATTTATTTATTTATTGAATCAGGGTCTTGCTAGGTTGCTGAGAGTCTTACTTAATTGCTGAGGTTGGCCTCCAACCTGAAATCTTCTCCTCTCAGTCTCCCAAGTACTGGGATCACAGGCATGCGCCACTGTGTCTGTCTGAATCTCCCTATTTGCACCCCTTCTGGCTTTCATTCTTTTCTTTCCTTCCTACCTCCACCCCCAAACCCTTATAAAAACTAGAGATAACTATTTTGCAGTCAGTATTTGCCTTTTCTATTTCTACAAATTTTTTAAGAATCCATAAATATTTAGCTATGTTTAATTTTGTATATCCTTAAAACCTTACAACTGGGCCGGGCGTGGTGGCTCACGCTTGTAATCCCCGCGCTTGGGAGGCGGAGACAGGAAAATCACGCAGGTTTGAAGCCAGCTGTGCTGGCTTAAGAGACCCTGTTTCCAAATAAAAATATAAAATAGTTCTGGGAGTGTAGCCTGGAGGTAGAAGGGTTTCCAGGAACCCTAGTACCACCAAAACAAACAAACAAACAAACAAACAAACAAACAAACATCTTACAACTGGTTTTATTCAAAAGGGCCCTCTGGAACTTGTTTCTTGTTTTCTCAGCATAATTGTTTTAGTGATTTTTCCATGTGGACACACATGTTGACAGTCTAGCTAATTCATTGTACAAGTGTATTACATTTATAATTTTTTACGTGTGGATATTTGTGATGGACTCAGTGTCTGCACCTCACATTCATATGTTCCTGTCCTAACTCCCTATGTGATCGTATTAGGAGGTCGGGGCATGCGGGATGTAAGTACGTGATGTGGGTAGAGCCCTGAGAAATGGAATCAGTGCCTTATAAAAGGGCTCCAGGTAGCTGGCCTCCGTGTTAGGATGTCCTGAGGTGGCAGTTTACCATCGGAAGAGAGTTCTCATCTGAACCCTCCTGTGTTGGTGCTCTTATTTCATACCTCTGGCCTCCAGAACTCCGAGCAAGAAAGTCCTTTGTTGATCACCCAGTTTATGGCTTTTTGTTATAGTAGCCTGAAATAGGCCAGAGATTTAGGCTGCTTTGGTTTTTTTGTGCAATTATAGGCAATACTAAAACAAATATTGCGTATGTTTTCCCACTCGCATGCGCGAATGAGGTTGTAGCTGTGTGTTCTCCCATCAGCAGTGCCTGAGAGCGTCTTCCACATCCTTGCTAAGTCTTGTGTGGGATGGGATTTTTATTCTTGGTTTAATTTGCATTCCCCTGATTCCTAGTGAGGTGGAGATTTTCTCTAATGTTTGTAGACCGGGAGTATCTCCTTTCTCCTAAATTGTCGATTTATATCCTTTGTCTAATTTATACTGGATTTAAAAAATCCTTTTCCTATTGACTTATAGGATTTCTTCACGTATTCTGAATGTCCATCCGGAACTGCTTAGTAACAGGAAATCTATTAACATACTACATCACAGAAATGGATAAAAAATATTCTATAGGAGAATGTCAATAGACACCAAAAGGCATTCAATAAACCTGAGATTCATTCCTGGTAATAGTCCTTTGACAACTTGGTGCATGGCGGTGCACACGTGTAAACTTAGTACTTGGGGGGCTAAGACAGGAGACATTTGTGCCCGCCCTCAGTAACTTAGTGAGACCCTCTACAATTTAGTGAGACCCTGTTTCCGAATAATAAATGAAGTAGGATTGGCGGTCTAACTCAGAGGTACAATGACTCTGGGTTCAGTCCCCAATACTACACACACACACACACACACACACACACACACACACACACACACACCAGTCTTTTAAAATTCTGGAATAGAGGAATGATGAAAGTATCTCTTTTAAACCTAGGTACAGCTTAGATTTGCTGATGAAATAAATGTCGGATTCATTTCCATCAGTGACAAGGGCGCTCACTGTTATGATGGGATGAATTATTTTCTTTCTGATTCACATGTTGAAGTCCTAACCCCCAAGTGCCTTAGATGTGACTGGAGATAGTCTCTAAAGAGTTTATGAAGTTAAAATGAGACCATTCAGGTGAGCCCTAACCCTGTATGACTGATGTTCTTATAAGAAGAGGAGACACGAACATGTCCAGGTGTCTCCCTGGGCAGACACGGGGGAAGGTGGCCATCTAGAAGCCAAGGAGGGAGGAGTCAGAATAACGAACCCAGCTGACACTTTGATCTTGGGAATCTGGACTCCAGACATGTGAGAAAATGAATTTTTGTTGTTTAAGCCACTCAGAATGTGATAGCTGTCAAGTAGCCATAGCAAACTCATCCATTTACCTTTACTGAGAATATATAAACATCTTGTGAATTTTTGT
This sequence comes from Muscardinus avellanarius, assembly GCF_963383645.1. Taxonomy (NCBI): domain Eukaryota; kingdom Metazoa; phylum Chordata; class Mammalia; order Rodentia; family Gliridae; genus Muscardinus; species Muscardinus avellanarius. The sequence continues at coordinate 95,428,811 of NC_137796.1, read as the reverse complement.
CCAGTGACCAGTGGCATAATAGAGAAATAAGAGATGCAACCATGAGAAAGAAAGAGAACACTGTATCATTTATAAGTGATACAAGAACTATGGCAACCTCCATAAGAACTGCTACAACCTTAATAAACATCTGGACATCAATACAAGATAACCATGATTAAAAGTCTTATTTGAGCTGGATGTGGTGGCTCAAGGCTATAATCTAAGTCCTTGAGAGGATCACAGGTTTGAGGCCAGCCTCGACAACTTAGTGAGATCCTGTTTCAAAATAAGAAAAAATAGGGCTGGAGATACAGCTCAGAGACAGAATGCCCCTGGGTCCAACGCACGACACACACACACACACACACACACACACACACACACACACGTCATATTAGCGATAACAACAAAAACTAAAATAACCAACATGTTTAGAATATGACATATACATGAAGAAAACTACAAAAATGTACTTAGCAATACAGATGGGCTAAATAAATAAGGAGATGTAGCAGTTGCCTGCGTTGAAACTTAGAGAATTTAGAGATTTAAATTCTTCCAGTTATTTGACAGACTTATCGCCTAGGATTTACATTTTCAGTAGCTCACTAAAATAATTCTGTGGTCCAGTTAAAACAAGTGAGAAGCCGGGCGTGGTGGTGCACGCTTGTAATCCCTGCGCTTGGGAGGCAGAGACAGGAAGATAGTGCAGGTTCGAAGCCAGCCGCGTGCGCTGGCTTAGGAGACCCTGTTTCCAAATAAGAATGTAAAAATAGGCCTGGGAGTGTAGCCTGGAGGTAGAAGGGCTTCCAGGAACTCCAGTACCACCAAAAAAATATAAATAAATAAAAAAAATAAAAAATAAAATAAAATAAAATAAAAGTGAGAAAGGTGGAAATACAAGATATAATTTTTTTTTGCAAATCTCTAACTATGAAAATAGCATGTAACAGCTTTAGAATTCAGAACCAGGTGAATGGAACAGATACCTTACTATATGTAACTTTTTTTTTTTTGGTGCTAGGGATTAAACTCAAGGACACTCTCTCTGAGCTTCAGCCCCCCCACCCAGTCCCTTTTTATTTTATTTTTTTCTGTTTTGAAACAAGGCCTCACTAAGAGTCTCGCAAAGTTGCTGAGGCTGGTTTTGAACCTGTGATCCTCCTATCTCAGCCTCCCAAGTACTGGGATTACAGGTATGCACCACCACACACCCAATTTATGCATTAATTTACCAGTAACTGAAGGTGGTAAGTGAAACACAAGCGATGTGAAGATGATCTTAAAAAATCAGAGGGGAGGTGTGTGAGCGCAGAGCTGGCCAGTTAGGGGTTTGCAGCACCTCACTGTCATTCTCACCCTCCCTTTGCACCTGTTCCTGCCGGCTTCGGATCAGGGCTGCAAGATGGTCACAGCCACCATCATCACCCTAACCATCATCCTTATTTCCGCTCCCCCTGGATGATGTGCAGAGTTTCTCCAAGGTCATGAAATAAAAATCATGCTTGGAGAATATTTCATAGAACTCATACAGGTCAGGACTCTATGGTCGGCTAGAAAACAGTGATCTCCATGCACAGCAGCCAGGTTTCTCCTGAAATCAGGTGAGTCCTTTGATGCATTCTCTCAGCTAGGGAACCCGGGGGTGCGGCCTTTTGTGGCCCAGTCTTCCTTCCCTCCCTCCTGCCAACAACAGAGAAGCCCAGGAGGAAGGCTGGCAGGCGCCTCAGCAATCCACCATGGGAGTTGGGGGCATCTGGGAGGTGGAAAGAGGCTGGTGTCTCATTCAGTGATGAGCTAGGTCTCTGTCATGCGAGTGGGCTGGATGGTGTAGCAGTGGCCGGAAGGGGGAGGTGGCTGCCTTAGGAGGAATGCCCCCGTATAATGTCTGATCCAGATCAGCAGTTGGCAAGCTCTTTCCACAAAGGGCTAGCTAGTGAATATTTTAGGCTCCGTGGGCCATATGGTTTCTGCTGCGACTATTCGGTTCTTCTCAGTTCTGGTTTTCCCCGGAGTGGAAAAGAACCACAGGCAGTAGGTAAACAAATGAGCATGTTTCATATGCCAATAAAACTATTTGCAAAAACAAGGGTGCGTAGGATTTGGCCTCTGGGCTACACTTGGCAGATTCCTGGTTTAGACCTTGGTCTTGTAGTTAGATCCGTGTCCAATACTTCATTGTACAACATTGGCAGCTACGATATTTCTGTGGATCCCGTTTCCTCTTGTTTAAAGAAGGGGAAATAGGCCTGGGTCCCACACGAGCAGGCTGCGGTGGTGCTGGCCCAGACTTTGGCATGGGTCAGGGGAGCACTGTTGTATCTCCTCAGGGCACTCTCAGGAGATGTGTCAGGCTCAAAGTCCAGCTCCATTTTCTCCTGACCCATGGCGGAGATGTGGAGAAGGCCATCCGCGGCCGGCTAAATAAGCAGCAGCTGCTCAACAGCGCTAGCATGGAGGACCCGGCAGCTCCAGCTCCCCGGGCTTGAGGACTTGGTCCAGCACCCCATGCTCCAGCCCTGCCCGGAGGCTTCTCCGCCTTGTGATGGGTGATTTTCCCATCCTGCCCCTCCCACCTCGAAGACTGTTGGGGTCTGGCCCCTCTGCCGCCCCCACGGTGCCTCCTCTTTCTCTCCTTGGTTCTAAGGCCTGGGGAACAAGACCAAAGTACACCCTGCCGCCTCTTCGCCTCCCATGCTTTGGGGGCGGGGACTCATGGGGCCAGTTCTTCGGTGTCCAGGCACCCAGCATGGATCTTTTCTTGAGAAGCACAGTTCAAAACTCATATTCTTTATTGATCATCATTGAAGTAATGCTCCATCATTAAACCCAAAAGAGGTTCCTCCATCCACAGCCATACAAGCATCCCAACAACAAGAACACATGCAAACCTTTGAGATGAAACAATGCTGAGGACTGTTTAAGAAAACTCTGTTTAATACTGGTTCTCGAACATTGAAAAGTATTTTTGGTTCTTCCGGACTGTAGAGAAGTGACTCAATATATTCATTTGTTACTTTCTCTACCAATTCTTTGTTCAATAAAGATTCAAATTTCCTTGTCGTTTTTGCAATTTTAAGAACCTCTTCCACAGCCTGAGCTGCCACCCTATTCATACTAAATGGCCAGGCCTTTGATCCTGTCCCTGTACACGAATTGAGCCCTGAACTCTTCTATTTTTCCCATGGGCCATCATCAACTGAAATTTCATAGTAGGAAGCCCTGGATGATAGACTTTCCCAGTGAAGACTTCATTTAGTACCCTCACTGGCAGACGTTGGGGCGCAGAAACCTCAGACCTTCCATCATCGACTCTTTCGGTGTTGAAGGCTCTGCCATGCTGAGTCAGCCTTAGCTGCTGTTCATGAAGGTCCACAGGAATTGAGTTGATGACAGTCCCTTCATTGTATAACCTGATACGCTGCCTCCATAACCACCTATCTCATCACGTTAGAACTTCTTTAAGGCTTCTAGGAAGGAATGTGTATATGGAGCAGGCAGACATGAATGACCCTCTGACCTTTCCGGATGGGTGTTTACCCCTATGACAGGCTTGAGTCTATCCAAGAGGTTACTCGCTGTTAGACGCCTTGTGCCATCGCCTCCAGCAGCTAGCACAGCGTCTGCCCGTCGGAGAGTCTCCTCGTCATATTCTCTCCTGTTTAGACGAACCTCAATTTCTTCTTTCTGTAAACCATAATATGCTCTACGTTTTTGGTGTGAATATGACACCTTTCAAAGAGTCCACTGTAGCTGGACCCTTTCAATGCAAGCATCTGCTTCAGGTCCTCCTCCGAGAGCTCTGCGTAGCGGTACTGCTGGTGCTCGAACGCGTAGTGGGTGGTTTTGGACACCACCACCACCCGTGACAGGCAGAAGCCACCACCCTGGCACCCACAGCCCACCAGCTCCCACGGCTACCCGTGTCCTAGTTGCTGCTGGCCACTATCCTTCCAAACGCAGCCGTGAGGCAGGGCCTCTCGCGGGCGACCACCGCAGCACTGCCAAGCCCTTTAACTTCGCACTGGGCGGGCAGGGGTTAAGTGCCTGAACCTGGACTTTTTTTATGGAATGATTTTTACTGCTTGGTATATCTGTTTACTCTTTGGTCGGTTTCACTTTTTTTTTATATCCTCCTATTAAATTTAATAGGTTTAAAAAGAAAAAAAAAAGCCGGGCATAGTGGCGCACGCTTGTAATCCCAGCACTTGGGAGGCGGAGACAGGAGGATCGCGCAGGTTTGAAGCCAGCCATGCTGGCTTAAGAGACCCTGTCTCCAAATAAAAATATAAAAATGGGTCTGGGAGTGTAGCCCTGAGGTAGAATGGTTTCCAGGAACCCCAGTACCACCAAAAAAAAAAAAAAAAAAAAAAAAAAAATTAAATAGAAAAAAAATAAAGGAGGGAAATAATAGGTCGATGACATAGTGCTGCATATGGTAAGTGCTCACTGTATATGGTATGTTGTTGCTGGGTTGTTAGCATTATTGTTAAGGTGAAGATCTCTTGTGAGGGACAGAGGAAGGTCACCTCAGGACAAACACGATCCCTCTTGCCTCCTGCCTTAAAAATAAAATCAGAACACTGGTTCTTCTTAACGCTTCTGTCAGCGGCATGAGTCTAACATTTTCCAGCATTCTGTAACATCTGCCGGCTGGTCTTTGGATATACTTCACGTCAAATCTGAATTCCGGGAGGATCAGTCCTCATCTTTGTGCATTCAAATTGGAGATTGGACATGAGATTTTCATGAAGCTCAGACAGGCTGGGACATTAGCGTTGTTCTGGAGAGCAGGTCGTTGTCCCCATAAATAACGTTCTGACTTCCGCTGTGTCCCTGGCACAGCCAGCCCATCCTTCTGCGCTTGGACTGAAGTTCTTTCTCAAGAGGCAGTCATTTGTCGCCGGACAGTCATGACGGAATATACATTTTCCATTTACCCTCTCTGCTCTACCAGAACATCCCCAAATCCCCGCTCTGGGGACTACCTGTACAGCGACACAGTTTGTCACTGTCAGGAGTCAACATGTGGTCTCTGAAAAGCTGGCTTTCATTTGATCAAAGGGCCCCTGGCATTAAGATGTCCACATTATTTTATTTGATTTTTTTCAGAGCCAATAAGTCAGTGTCCGAGACATGCCTTACAGCCATCTCCTTACTTGCACCCCTACTGCTTTGATCAGGGCCGCTGTGCTCCCTCCTGGATTATTGTCGCAGCCCCCCTACGGTCCCCATGCTTCTGCTCTCGCCCGTCCACGTTGCGGGCCCCTCCCCCACTGTCCATCTCTCCACACAGCAGCAAGGGCGATCTTGAAAAGATGCAGCTCAGATTATATTAAAACTTTTTTTTTGTTTGGTTTTTTGCGGTTCTGGGGATGGAACCCAGGGGCATTCTCCCTCCGAGCTACACCCCCAACCCTGTTTTTGATTCTTTATTTTGAAACTCTCTGAGTTACAAAGGGCCTCATTTCGTAGCTGAGGCTGTCTGCGAACCGTGATCTTCCTGTCTTAGCCTCCAAATGCTGGAATTACAAGTGTGTGCCACCATGCCCGGCTTATATTAAAACTTTTTAATGTTATCCCATCTATTTTTTTTGGGGGGGTACTGTAAGTTGAATCCAGAGGTATTCTACCTCTGAGCTACACCCCCAGCCCTATTTTCTTTTTTCTTTTTTTTTTTTTGGTGGTACTGGGGTTCCTGGAAGCCCTTCTACCTCCGGGCTACACTCCCAGACCTATTTTATATTTTTTTATTTGGAAACAGGGTCTCTTAAGCCAGCGAGGCTGGCTCCGAACCAGCATGATCCTCCTGTCTCTGCCTCCCAAGCTCGGGGATTACAAGCATGCGCCACCACGCCCCCCCCACCCCCCTCCCCCGCCCCTATCCCTATTTTATTTTTAAATTTGAAACAGGATCTCACTAAGTTGCTGAGGCTTGACCTTGAACCTACAATTCTCCTGTCTCAGCCTCTCAAGTACTGGGATTACAGGTTTGAGCCAGCACGCCCAGCCATCCCATCAGTCTTAAAATCCAAATTCAAAGTCAAGGTGGTTTATGAGGCCCCATGTCACCTCCTCCACTCGTAGGGCTGGTCCAACAGGTACCGTCATAGTTCTCCAGTGCACAGAGGGCTCCCCTGCCTCAGCACTTCCCCGCTGGGACAATGGCTATGCTCTCTTTTTGCAGTTGTGACAAGTCACCCTAGATAGAGTTGCTTAGAATAATACCAATATCTAATCTTCCAGTTCTAGAGGTCAGAAATCCAAAACGGGGTCAGCATGGGCTAAAAGCCTCCCTTTGGAGACTCCAGAGGAGAATCCGTCCTCATACCTGTTATAGAAGCAGAGGCTGCTGGCACGCTTTGGCTTATGGCTGTGCCACTCGGACCTCTGTCTCCATTGTCACACCTCTGAGCATTCTGACTCTGTTATACTCTCCCTGCCTCATGATCCCTGACTTCATTGCACCTGCTAAGCCCATCCTACCACATGGTGTAAGGTATTTGCAGGTTCATGAGATCAGGACATGGGTGTCTTTGGGAGACCGGTGTTCTGCACGCCGCACCACCCTCCCTAGGGTGGCTCATTCCTTTCCATCTTCTGGTGTTGACTTGAGGTGCCTCCTCAGAGAGGCATCTCTGCTCACCTCATGCTGTGGGTTCATACTGATTTTCTTTTCCACAACACTCTGGTACCTTCTCTACAGCATATTTCTCAATAACCGTGCATCTGTCTTTTAAGCTGCTGTAATCAGGAGCTTTCCCCCTAAAGGTGAAGACATCCTGCTGCACAGATCTCAACAGTCTGTACTTGTCCCCTCAAGGTCCCCTGGGCCTTCCTCTCCCCACCCACAAGCCTGGTCCTGCCCTTCCTGGTCTCAGTTGAAATATTGAGGAAGGGCAGGTGGGGGGGGTACTGGTGTGTTCCCAAGTCAGTCTTGCACCATGGTGCCATGTCCAGCTTGGTTGGGATGCCAGGAGCACAGACTTTCAGCCTCTCCCAGCTGGGGCAGTAAGCCATGAGGGCAAAGATCCAGGGTTACCAGGCTTTAGCTGGTAGACATTCCCTTCCTCCCCTGCCAGCTACAGACTTACTGGCAGGACCTTATCCTTGTCTGAAGCAGCAAATGGCCTGTCTGATTGGAGTGCTTGCATGCACTGAAATTTATGACATTAATCCCAGTTCAATGAGAACATTTTACAGCAGAAGGCTCTGTGTTTTAGATTGGGCTCCCTCAAAGATGGGTTTACACATGTGTGATTTATTAGGAGGGGCTCAGGGAGACACTAGACGGGGAGTAGGGGAGGGAAGAAGCCAAGAGGAGCGTGGACCAGGCCCGGCTGGGGGGCATTGGGGCTCAGCTCCACCTGGGAGCCTCGGGGGCAGAGGGAGTGGGCGTATGTTGAAGCTTGCACCACTGTCCTGTCCTCCAAGGGGAATGTAGATTCCAGGCACTCCAGACTCTTGGTGCTCACGGACCAGGCGGGAGCAACCCTCTGGAAGGTCAGTGGTGGGTGCTGGCCGATTGAAGGTACACCTTGACCTTGTGTGCGGCTGCGGCCAAGGCACTGAGCAGCTCAGGGAGAGGCTGTGCCTTCTGCTACAAGCAGGTCCATTCATCCACTCACCACAGCCGCCCATCCTCAGCCGTGCCAGGCTCGGGATGTAGTAACGAAGACATGTGGCCCCAGCTCCCACGAAGTCCACAGTCAGGTAGGGGAGAAACAAATACCAAGTTTTAAAAAGCCTCTGAAGATGAGGAGTTGGGGCTGTGTTTGGTGCAGTTGGGTGGGCAAGAGGCTTCTCTGAAGAAGTGATGCTGAGCAAGGAGCTTGAGGATGCGGGAGACGGAATCTAGCAAAACAGAGAAGAAAGAACATCGTAAACCAGGGGAGTATGGACGAGGGTCTTGAGGCAGGAACCGGCCAGCACAACTGAAGGACGCCTGGGGCTCCGACAGCTGGGGGAAGGGATAGGGGGCGACCATGGCTGCAGAGACACACCTGTGGCTGGCTTCAGGATGATTCTTTCCTGCCTGTCCCCTGATTTCATTTTAGTTCTTTCAATATCTTTCAGATTTAGATTTTATTTTGTGTATGTGTGGTGCTTGAGATTGAACCCAGGGACATTCTACCTCTAAGCTCCACCCCCAGCCCTTTATATTTTTAAATTTTGAAACAGGGTCTTGCTAGGTTATTGAGAGTTTTGCTCAGTTTTGAGACTGGTCTCAAACCTGTGAGCCTCCTGTCTCAGCCTCCCAAGTACTAGGATTACAGATGTGTGCCACCATGCCCGGAAGACTCAGATCTTTGGGCCATTCTGCAGCTATGTTTCCTGGAAGCAGAGGAGAAGTGGGGACATAGCGAGGATGCTAGGTGGGAGAGTCAATTTTCAACTGTTCATCTTTTCCCCACTGAAGCTTATAGCTGAAATTAATACATAAATTTACAGCCACAAGTCAGTTGTGATAAATAATCCCAGAAGTGTTCTGATTATTTACATTTTTATGGAATCTTGCCTGAGCAAACCCAGAGAGCTCACCAGGCACTTGAAGAATTATGTCTTGTTCAAAACCAATTTAATAGCAATGGAAAATAAAGCCATCTGTGGGAGCTTGTAGAGCAGAGTAGTAATTCTCTGCCAGATGAGAAATATACAAAGAGCCCCAAATCAAGCCCAGCACACCAAGCGCTGGCGCGATCCAAGGGATAGTAGTGGCCGCGACTTAAACGAACCATCTGAAGACCTCAGGCCTTGAGAGGCTTTCAGTTATGCCAGGAAGATGAAGAGGCTGGTCACGTGGCATCATGGGAGAGCCTCTCAGGATCGCCCTATACAGGCTGGGGCTGGTTGGTGTCAGATTGTGCAGAAGGGAAGCAGCTCTCTTAGGAGAAGGACCGAGAGCAAGAATTTGGGGACCAAGAGTTTCAAGTTTGTATCTGTGTTTTGCCTTTTACTAACTGTCTGACATTAGGCAAGTCATTGTTTCTTATCTTCCTAATGTGAGAATCTTTCTTTCTTTCTCTCTCTCTCTCTCTGTCATTCTCTCCCCCCTCCTCCCTAGGGCCATTCTACCTCCAAGCTATACCATCAGTCCTTTATTTTTTATTTAGAAACAGGATCTCACTAGGTTGCTGAGGGCCTAAGTTTCTGAGGCTGGCTTCAAACTTGTGATCCTCCTAAGTACTGGTTTTACAGGTGGGTGCCGCCATGATTAGCTTGGAAATTTCTCCTATTCCTCAAAAGGGATAATAGATGTTATTGTTTTTTTTTTTCTTTCCCATCCCCAGCATCCTGGTTTTCTCTTTCTTTTTTTTTAAAATCATGGTTTATCATGTATTTTTTTTAACAGCTTTATTGAGGCATGATTTATATACCTTAAAATTCACTCATTTTTAAATGTACAGTTCAATGAATTTTAGATTTGTATAATTGCACAATTATCTCCATAATCCAATTTTAGAATACTTCTAACACTCCTGAATTGTTTTTATCCCCATTTATAGTCAGTCCCTGCTCTTACCTCCAGCTCTGGGAACCACCAGTATGTTTTCTGTCTCTCCAGTGTGCCTTTTCCTAGAAACTTGATGTAAATAGAATCGCATAACATGCAGCCTTATCTGTCTGGCTTTGATATGTAGCATGTTTTTGCTATTTACTAGGTCATCTCAGGCATGAATTTGTTCCTTTTTATTTATATATGTTACATTTTGCTTATCTATTCACCACCAACTGGTGAATTTGGATGAATTTGAATTATTCACCTTTTGGATTTTATGACTAATGCTGTTATGAGCAATTGCATAGAAAGATGTTATTGTGTTGATATATATTTGTAGCATTTGTCTTGAGTAGATTCTTAGTGGACTTGCTGTACTATGCAGTCAAAAACTTGAGAAACTGCCAGCTTGTTCTCCAAAGAAGATTCAGTGTTACATTTCCGCCATCTATAAGTGAAGGTTAGCGCCTCCATATTCCTACTAACTGTATACCAGTCTTTTTCATGTAACCATTCTATGTAGTAGCATCTCATCTGGCATAATTTTGCCTTTCTATAGCTAAAGTTATTAAGCCCCATTTTGTATGCTTTCTATTCACTGGTAGATGTTCTTTGGGGAACTGTCCAAATCTCTTCTTCATTTAAGGAAAAATTGGATTGCTTTTCTTATTATTGAGCTGTAAACATTCATTATGTTCATTACAAGCCCTTTATGTATCTTACAAATATTTCCTTTTAGTCTACGGCTTGTCTTTTCATTTTCCTTAGCAGTATCTTCTTTGTAAAATTTCTTTCTATTGGTGCATTGTAGTCATACACCTTTCTGGGGTACAAGATGGTGGAGGCACACATGCACACATCATCCAACTAGCCCGTCCCCAGTTCCCATCCCCAACCCTCCCCCTCCCTTGTGCTCATGTTTGGCTTAGTGATTTATTTTGATATGTTTGTTAAACTATATTATGTACATTAGGGAATATCCTTCCCCCCATTCTTTTAGTTAGGTTGCCTTATTTGCTCATCTATAGTATCTCCTTTTTTTATCTAGAGTTCCTCCTATGACCCATTTTCTCCTTAGCTTCCACATATTAGGGAGAGTATCTAATTTCTTATTTTTTGTGACTGACTAATCTCACTTAGCATAATGTCCTCCAGTTCCATCCATTTTCCTATAAATGACATAATTGTGTTTTTCTTTATGGCTGAGTAGAATTCTGTTGTGTATATATCCCATAGTTTTGTAATCCATTCATCTGTTGATGGACATCTTTGCTGGTTCCATAGTTTAGCAATGGTGAATTGTGTGACTATGAACATAAATACGCATGCATTAATTTGGCAGTTTGGTTTTCATGCTTTTGGGTAGATACCCAGAAGTAGTATTGCTGGGTCATATGGTAAGTTCATTCTCATTCTTCTGAGGATTCTCCATACTGCTTTCTAAAATGTTTGCACTAATTTGCAATCCCACCAACAATGTATTAGAGTTTCCACTTCTCCACATCCTTGCCAGCATTTGTTGTTTGTGTTTTGAATGATTGCCATTATACTTGGAGTTAGGTGAAATGTCAGGGTAGTTTTGATTTGCATCTCTCTGATTGTTAATGAGGTTGAGCATTTTTTCATGCATTTATTGGCCATTTGAGTTTCTTCCTTCATGAAGTGTCTATTTAGTTCATTTGCCCATTTTTGATTGAGTTATTTGTTTTCTTAGTGTTGTTTCTTGAGTTCTCTATATTGTCTAGATTATTAGTCCTTTATCAGAGGAGTAGTTGGCAAAAATCTTCTCCCATTCTCAGTTGAGGTTCTCAGTTGAGGTTCTTGATAGTTTTCTTTGCTGAACAGAAGCTCAGTTGAGGTTCTTGGTAGTTTTCTTTGCTGAACAGAAGCTCTTCAGTTTAATGCAATCCTATGTATTGATTCACCTTTTAGTTTCTTGGGTTTCTTGCCTTTGGGGTCTTGTTGAGAAAGTTTTTACCTGTGTCTGTGTGTTGCAGTGTTGGATCTATGCCCTCTTCAAGGAGCCTCAAGGTCTTTGGTCTAATTTCCAAGTCTTTGATCCATCTTGAATTGACTCTTGTGCAGGGGGGAGTTATTTCCATTTTCTGCATATGGTTAACCAGTTTTGCCAACACCATTTGTTGAACAGGCTTTCTTTTTTCCAGTGTATGTTTTTGGCCCCTTTGTCAAAAATCAATTGGCTGCAAAGTATGTGGATTTGTTTCTGAGTCTTCTATTCTGTTCCATTGGTCCATGTGTCTGGTTTTGAGCCAGTACCATGCTGTTTTTTTTTTTTTATTAGTGTGGCTTTTTAGTATAGTTTAAAGTCAGGTATTATGCTTCCTTCTGTATGGTTTTTGTTGCTGAGAACTACTTTGGCTATTCTGTTTTTTTTGTTGTTGTTGTTGCTCCAAATGAATTTAAGGACTGATTTTTCTATGTCTGTAAGGAATGACCTTGGTAATTTAATGAGTATTGCATTGAATCTGTAGATCATTTTTGGAAGTATTTTGATGATATTTATTCTGCCTATCCATGAACATAGATGATATTTTCATCTTCTAAGGTTTCTTCGGTTTCTTTTTTCAATACTTATAATTTCTGTATAGAGTTCTTTTAACTCCTTGGTTAAGTTTATTTTTAAGTATTTTATTATTTTTTGTGCGATATCCTGAATGGAAGTGTTTTCTGGATTTCTTTTTCAGTGGATTTATGTTTGGTATACAGAAAAGCTTCCATTTTTTTAAGATTGATTTTGTATCAGACACTTTGTTGAATTTGTTGATCAGTTCTATAAGCCTTTTGGTTGAGTTTGTTGGGTCATCTAAGTATAGTATCATATCATCTGCAAATAGTGAAAGTTTGAGTTCTTCTTTTCCTATTTGTACTCCTCTGATTTCCTTTTCTTGCCTTATTGCTCTGGCTAGATTCTCAAGTACTATATTGAAAAGAAGTGGTCATGGACATCTTTGTTTTGTTTCTTTTCATAGGGGAAATTTTTGCAGTTTTCTCAATTAAATATGATGTTGGTTGTGGGCCTATTGGAGATTGCCTTTATGATGTTGAAATATGTTCCTTCTATTCTGATTCTCTGCAGGACTTTTAGCATAAATGGATGTTGGATTTTGTCAAATGCTTTTTCAGTGTCTATTGAAATTATCATGATTTTTTTCTTTGGTTCTGTTTATGTGATGAATTACATGCATTGACTTTTGTATATTGAACCAGCTTTGCATCCTTGGGATGAACCCTACCTGGTCATGGTGTATGATTTTCTTGATGTGGTTTTGAATGCGTGTTGCTAGTATTTTGTTTAGTAGTTTTGCATCTAAATTAATCAAAGATATAGGCCTGTAGTATTCCCTCCTTTAGCTTTCTTTGTTTGGTTTTGTTATTAATGTGATGTTGGCTTCATAGAATGTATTTGGGAGAGTCCCATTTTTTTTTCTATTTCATGAAATATATTGAGGGGTATTGGGACTAGCTCTTCTATAAAGATTTTATAAAATTTACTTGGGAAACCATCTTGTCCTGGGCTTTTTTCTTTTGATGGTAGGCTCTTTATTGCTGTTTCAATCTCTTTGATTGCTATTTGTTGGTTTAAATTTTCTATATCTTTTTGACTCAGTTTAGGAAGGTTGTATTTATCTAGAAAGTTGTCAGTTTCTTCCAGATTTTCCATTTTGTTGGAGTATATTTATTCAAAGTAGTTTCTGATAATTCTCTGGATTTCTACATTGTCAGTGGTAATATCTCTTTTTTCATCTATCTTCATAATTTGGGTTGATTCTCTCTTTTTTTGCTTAAGTTGACTAGTGGTTTATCTATCTTGTTAATTTTTTTGAGAAACCAGTGTTTGGTTTTGTTGATTTTCTGTATTTTTAAAATTCTCTATTTCATTAATTTATACTATGATTTTAATAATTTCTTGTCTTCTACTGGCTTTGGGGTTAGATTGTTCCTGTTTTTCAAAGGCTTGAGGTATGTCATTTGGTTATTTATTTGGTGTTTTTCTGCTCTTATGTGAACACTTGGTGCTATGAATTTTCCTCTTAATACTGCCTTCGAAGTGCCCAGAGGTTTTGATATATTGTATCTCTATTTTAGTTTGTTTCTAGAAATTTCTTTTTTTTAAAAAAATATTTATTTATTTTTCCCGGGTCTGGGGATGGAATCCAGGGGCATTCGACCTCTGAGCTACACCCCCTGCCTATTTTTTATTCTTTATTTTGAAACAGGGTCTCACTATGTTGTGGAGGGCCTCACTAAGTAGCTGAGGCTGTCCACAAATTGCGATTCTCTGGTCTCAGCCTCCTAAAAGCTGGGATTACAAGCATGTGCCACCACACCTGGCTCTAAAATTTCTTGATTTCACCCCTTACTTCTTCTGTGATCTATTCTTCATTCAGTAATGTGTTCAGTCTCCACATATTTATGTGGTTTCTCTGGGTCTTTTTATAGTTGATTTCTTATTTCATTCCATTATGGTCTGAAAAGACACAGGAAAGTATGTCATAGTTTTTGAATTTGCTAGTGCTCAATTTGTGGGCCAGGATGTTATCTATTTGGGGGAAGGTTCTGTGAGTAGCTGAGAAAAATGTGAACTCTGCTGTAGTTGGGTAGAATATTCTGTATGTGTCTAATAAATCCATTTGGTTGATAGTATTCTTTAGGTCTGACATATCTTTACTGACCTTTTATCTAGAGGATCTAGTGGTGTCAGAGGGGTTTTGAAGTCTCCCAGTATTATTGTATTGGGACTTATGTGTGACTTAAAGTCACAAAGAGTTTGTTTTATGAAAGTAGCTGCACCTATGTCTGTGACATAAATGTTGACTATATCTTGCTGGATTGTTCCTTTTACCAGTAAGAAATGACCTGCTTTGTCTCTTCTAATAAGCTTGGATTTGAACTTGTCTGATATCATAGTTGCTACTACTGCTTGTCTTTGAGTTCTGTTGGCATGCATTACCTTGTTACAGCCCTTTACTTTAAGTTTGTTACTATCTTTACTTATAAGGTGTGTTTCTTGCAGGCAGCAGATAGGTGGATTCTGGTTTTTAATCTATTTTGCCACCTTATATCTTTTTATTGGGGAGTTGAGGCCATTTATGTTCAGTGTGATTATTGAGAGATATTTTTGGGGGGTCTGAGGATGGAACCCAGGGGCATTCAATCTCCAAGCGACACCCCCTGCCCTATTTTTATTCTTTATTTTGAAATAGGGTCTCACTGAGTTTCAGAGGACTTCACTAAGTATCTGAGGCTGTCCGTGAACCACGATCCTCCAGGTCTCAGCCTTGCAAATGCTGGGATTATAAGTGTGCACCAACATGCCCGGCGGAGAGATGGTTTTTAATTCCTAACAAATTGAATTTTAATGTCTGTTTGAGGTAGTGTTTGTTCTTCTTTGGTTAGTTGTTTGCTGGGTAAATTTTTTGTTTCTCTAATTCTGGCATGTATTACTTATTTCTTTTTTGCAGTTAATCTCAGTATTTTCTCTAGTGCTGACTTGGAAGACATAAATTCCTTCAGCTTCTGTTTGTCATGGAAGATTTTTATTTCCCTGTCTAATTTGAGAGATAGTTTTACTGGGTGGGAAATTTGGGGCTGCAAGTTTCTTTCTTTCAGAGTTTAGAATATGGTATTCCAGGACCTTCTGGCTTTCATGACTTGGTTTGGGAAGTCTGGAGTGATTCTAATTGGTTTGCCTCTGAATGTCACTTGGTCTTTTGTTTTTGTTGCCTTTAAGATTCTCTTCTTAGCTTCTATATTGGTTAAGTTTGACTATTATATGGCATGGTTAACCTTTTCTCTGATCATGTGTGAGAGGTTCTATAAGTTTCCTGTACCTGTGTATCGACCTCTTGTTCTGTTTGGAAAATTTTCTGAAATTACTTCTTAGAAAAGATTGTTGATCAGTTTCATTTCACTTTCTATTCCCTCTTCTATGCCAATTATTCTTAGGTTATTTTTTTTTAAATGGGTTCATATTTCTTCAATGTCCAATTCATGCTATCAAATTATTTTTTCTAAATTATATATTATGTGTTTGTTTTTGGAGTGATCATCTTCTAGGAGCAAGATTCTATTTTCCTTGTGGTCTAATAGGTTGTTCTAGTTTGAATTGATGTCTTCACTTCAACAATTGCTTCCTTTATTTTTTTCAGACTCTCTAAATTCTTTTCGGAAGTCCTATATTATTTCTACATTTACAGTCCTGATTTGACTTGGAGATCTCTGCAGTTCTATGTTGTTAGGTTCTGTTAGTGTGGTGGTGTGGGAGCTCATTGCTCCACCTTCATATTTCTCCTCATGATTTCAGAAGTTTGTATCTGTTGCTTTTGATAGATTTCTCTCAGTTTCTAGGGTGTCAGCTGGTATATATAAGGGCAAGTTGTGTTGCATTCAACAGTAAAGGTTGAGTGTAGAAGGAAGTGAAGTTGTAAATGCAAGAATAGTGTAAAGCCACAGATAGGATAGGATTGAATAGAATGAGAGTATGAGTTTGGTAAGGTAGAACACAGAGATTAGAGGTAGTGAATATGTAGTAGTATTCTAGTAATCAATATAGTATTTTTAGTATAGTGATATGAAATGGATTTAATACAAGAAAAGGAAGATAAAAGAAGAGAGAAAAAGAAAACAAAAAGGAAAGGGATAGAGAGAAGAGAGTAGGTATGTACAAGGGAAGAAGCTTGGGAGAGAGGTTGGGAATAAACATACAAGCATACATACTCACATATACCAAAAAAGAACAAAAACCCCAAACAACAGCATATTAATGCAACCCTACTAATATATAAATATTCAGCAGAATGGGCCTCTGCAGTCTGTCTCTGTGTAGACACCAAGTGCCACTTGCACCTTTCCTGCTGCTAGCCTTGGGCTGGATCTAGTGTTAAGCACAGTTCACCCTCCATGCTTTCTACAGATATGTAGTCTCAGTCTCTCCCTGCTTCTGTAGATGGCAGACGCCTCTGAGACCAAATTCAATGTAAAGTCTATGTTCTCCACAGCTAGGGCTGAGTGGATCCAAATTCTCCCCATTTACCACAATTGGGTGGTCTGTGGTGATCCCGGTGATTCTACTAGTTGGATCTAGTGTTAAGCATAGGTCTCCCCACCACTTTCCACTGATGCAGAGCCTGAGACTGTCTGAGCCTCTGGTATGTCCACCAGCAGACTCTACTCACACCTTTGCTGGGTTGAACCACTAAGTTTCAGACCCAGGGAGTTTATCGTGGCTGTGCGAGTCCCTGGGAGTGCCACACTGGGCGTTCTCCTGTGGGGATGGCGACTTCACTTACAATGTTGTTGAGTGCAGCTCTGGATTTCTGGAGGGTGTGGTGAGCTCGGCCACCACTGCTGGAAGTTGTAGCTGGTGTTTGTGCCGGAGGAACTGATGGCTTACAATTCTGATGATCTGCTACTTACTTTGGGTCCTTGGTTGTTTTCCTGTTGGTCTCTGGAGTCAGGTCCAGTGAGGCAAGATGGTGCTGGTATGCTGCCCATGGCCACAAGGTCGGTGGGTTTTTATGCTCTCTAATTGGTCTTTTAACCTTCTTTTCCTACCACCTTTTGCTTATTGTGTTCTTGTGTAGTTATGGTATTTTCTGGCTTTTGTAGAATGCTGTTCTTAAGGCAATGAAGATCAGGTGTCAGCAGGACTGGTATGTGCTGCTTCCCTCGGTTGCCATTTTCCTGGAAGTCCCCCAGCAGTGTCTTCTAAAGAGGAAAAGTTTTAAATTTTGATAAAGTCCAATTTAAAATTTTTTCTTTTATGTATTATATTTCTAATAGCATTTCTAAGAAAAGTTTTTTCTGACCAGATTCACAAAAATTTTCTGCAAAAGTTTTACAGGTTTAGCTCTTACTTTTTGTACACAGTGTAAGATAAAGGTCTAACCTATTTTTTCAACATATGAACATCAAACTCTTCTAGCTCCATTTTATTTTTTTCTTCCTTTTTTTTCAGTACTGGGGATAGAACCCAGGGGCATTCTACCTCTAAGCTACACCTCCAGCCCTATTTTTTATTCTTTATTTTGACTTAGGGTCTCACTAAGTTGCAGAGGGCCTAAGTAGCTGAGGCTGTCTGTGAACCACAGTTCTCTTATCTCTGCCTCCTAAATGCTGGGATTACAAGTGTGTACCACCATGCTCAGATCTAGCACCATTTTCTAAATGATTATTGTTACCTCCTCAAATTACCTTGGCCTTTTTCTCTAAATCATTTGACTGGTATGTGTAGTTTTATTCCTAGAGTCTCTTAGTTTCCTTTTGAGTAATAATTTCTCTCATGGGAGGGTAATTGGAGACCCCACCCTCTCCTAGACAAGGAATAGGCATAGAAACCAATATGGGATACTCTGATGCTTTCTAACCAGTATTGAACCTCCAGTAGAGATACAAGGTTATTGATAATGGGTAGCATTAGATTTAGTTATGATGGTGGTTTCTATCTAGACTCATGCTACAACACTATCAATAATAACAACACTCTTGGTCTGTTTTCTGTTGTTATAGAATACTTGAAGAAGTTTTACAGTTCTGGAGGCTGGGAAATCCACAATTAGGTGGGGTGGTTGCATCTGATGGGGACCTTTTGCAGCTTCAAGTCAAGATGGGAAATGGAAGGACGAGCAGGTGCATGCAGAAGAGGTCAAATATGAGAGACACCTTTCTGGGCAACTGATAGTCGCACCAGAACAAGAATTCACTCACCCGAAAAAGATATCAGTCCATTAATGAGGGCTCCACTCCTGTGACCCAGCCTGGGGAAGTGAGACAGGTGAGGGCAGGAGGAGGATGGGGTGATAAGTGGAACAGTGAGCTCAAGGGTCAGCATGTTTAGGGAAGTGTGGACAGTTTGTGATGGTGGCCCCAAGCATATGAGCGGGTTGGGATGGCTGAAGTTGAACTTGGATGGCAAGTTTGGAGATCTTCTGTATTCTACAAAGGATGTTTCACATTCTCCTGAGTGGGGTAGGGATTTGCTGTTGGGGCTTACCTTCTGTGGTAATATACACTTAAAGAAACAGAGACTTCCATCACAGGGTGGATCTCTTTCAATAGTACATTAGTTTGATAGGACAGCCAACATCGCGAATATGGCAGACACAGTGGCTGAAAGAACAGGAATTTGCTTCCTACAGTTCTGAAGGCTGGAAAACCAAGATACATGTGGTTTAGTTCTCACTGAGGTCTCTTTGCTTGGATCACAGATGATGGTCATCTGACTGTGGCCTCGCATGGACTTTTCTCTGTGCATGGGTATCCCTTATATCTCCTCCTGTTCTTATAAGGACACCAATCATAGTGGAATAGGGACTTTGCCTTATGACCTCACCTAACCTCAGATACCCCCTTGAAAGGCTCTATCTCCAAATACAGTCATTGGATGTTAGAACTTCAACAGATGAATTTGGGGGTGAGCATAAGTCAATCCATAATCAATAGCTACCATGTTGTGATAAGTAATTCCCATGTGATCTTTCCCTACATTCTTATACTAGCTTTTATTACCTTGAACAACTAACATAACCCCTTGGTGCCTCAGTTTCCCCACCTGAAAAATGCAAAATAGAGATATTTTTATGGTACCTGCTTTATATTGTTACAAATATTAAATGAGTTATGGTGTGTAAAACAGTTATAGCAGAATAGTATCTGGTATAGAGTGTAAGTGGTGTATGATGTAAGTGGAATTCATATCTTCAGATGAGAAAAAGCAAGCCCAAGAAGGAGTTAAGCACCTTTCCCAAGGTCAACTGGGAAGAACAGTTTTGATCTCAGTGCTGTGATAACCACATCATATCATTGTGAATTGAAATGGGCCCAGGAACTGGTCCTAGAATCTGGCTCTCCAGTTCTGGTGGGTCTCCAGGGAAGGAGAGAACCTGAATAATCTTACACAGTGCTCCCACTAAACCCACTGTTAATTGAAAATATCCTTATTTGAAAATGCATTTGAAACCTGTAGCCTATGGAACACCACAGCTCACAACTCATGCACAGGAGACCTGGCTGACAGGACTGCAGCTCACCGCTGCTGTCTAGCGCTGCAGCACAGGGTCCTACTGCACATCGTCAGCCCAGAAGGTCAGAATTCAAGATTCAAAATACGGCTTCTACTGAATGCATATCACTTTCATATCATTAAAAAGTTGAACCATCTTAAGTCAAACTATGGCAAATTGAGGACTGTGGTTATGGAGAGCAAGGTGTATCAGAAAGCCCTAACTGACTGACAGGCCTATGTGTTGAATTGTTGTACCTGTGCCCTCTTCAAGGAGCTGCAAGTTCTCTGGCCTAATTTCCAAGTCTTTGAGACATCTTAAATTGACTCTTTGTGCAGGGTGAGAAAGTGGGGTTTATTTCCATTTTTCTGCATATGGTTAACCAATTTTGCCAACACTATTTGTTGAGTAGGCTATCTTTTTTCCATTATATGTTTTTTTTTTTTTTGCAGTACTGAGGATGGAACACAGGGGCATTCTACCTCCAGGTGACATCCCCAATCCTATTTTTATTTTTTATTTTGAAACAGAGTCTCACTGAGTTGCAGAGGGTCTCACTAAGTAGCTGAGGCTGTCTGCGAACCACAATCCTCCCGTTTCAGCCTCCCAAGTGCCGGGATTACAAGCATGCGCCACCACGCCCGGCTTTCCATTGCATGTTTTAAATTTGGTTATAAGGACAGGCAGAGATATCTATGAAGCATTTATCCTGTGTGTTTCTTTCTGGCAGGTGTCGGGAAACCTGTGGAGTATTGAGAGTATAGAATGGGCTCAGTGCCAGCTCTGAGTTTCCCTCTGATCTGTCCTTTGCCTGGCCTCACAGGCTCCACAGCCCCCGAGGAGGTCCAGGTCATCTAGGCCTGGGCATGGGTGCCCGCCTTCAAGGGAACACCCCAGCTCCCTGGAATTGGGGGGATCTAGGAGTCGGCTCGATTTCTAAATTCCTCCTAGTTCTCTAGGGCATGGGTCAACAAACCATAGCCAGAGGGCCAAATCCTGCTCACAATTTGTTTTTTTAAATAAAGCTTTATTGGAACATAGCCACAACTGTTTCTTTACATATTATCCATGGCTGTTTTAGCTCAAAGCACCATGACTGAGTAATTGCCTCAGAGACAGTATGGTTTTCAAAGCCTAAAACATCTTCCTTTCTTCCGTTTTGGGGACTGAACTCAGAGGCATTCTACCTCTGAGCTACACCCCCCCAGCCCTATTTTACTTTTTTCTTTTTTTCCCTTTTTCTTTGTGTGTGTGTGTGGTACTGGGGTTCCTGGAAACCCTTCTATCTCCGGGTTACACTCCCAGACCTATTTTTTATATTTTTTATTTGGAAACAGGTTCTCTTCAGCCAGCGCCACTGGCTTCGAACCAGCGCGATCCTCCTGTCTCTGCCTCCCAAGCACAGGGATTACAAGCGTGCACCACCACGCCCAGCCACTTTTTTTAAAATTTCAAAAACAGGGTCTCATTAGGCGGCTAAAGGCATTGCTAAGTTGCCAAGGCTGGCCTCAAACCTTCAGTCCTCCTGTCTCAGCCTCCTAAGTACTGGGATTAAAGGAGTATACCACCACTAACAAATTTCTCTCTGGCCTTTAGAAAAGTTTGCCAGCCCCTGCTCAGGGGAACTAGAAAGGAAGTGAGAAATTTGACCCGGAAATGCTTCCAAGGGCTTAGCAAAACCCTTCTTGGCCCAGAGTGGAGAGCCACCCTTGCAGAGAAGCAGGGGCTGAGTTGGGAAGGCGGGGTCATCTTTGTCACCGCTCTCACTCTTCCTGGACCCACCCACATCCAGTTCCGCACCAGTGCTAATGGATAGCTACTCTAAAGTGCTCCTCAATCCCGGACCCTCTTACAGTCTCCCGCGACGGCCCTACTTCATCTCTGGTCTGGACCACCGTGCCGCCTCCTCAGCCACCTTCTTCCTGTGGGTACACTGGAGCTGTTGCAACCCAGTCTCCATTGGGCAGCCAGAATGATCTATGCAAAATGCAGATCTGAAACTCTTTCAGTGGCCTCTTGCAGTTCTTGAAATAGTGACTCAAAGCCACAGTCTGTCTTCTGCCTGTCCCCTGGGCGCCTCTGGTGCCATGTTCTCTGCCTTCCAGCCACAGGCGGGGAAGCGCCAGGCTCCCTCTAGAATGGGCTTGGCACGTTCTTCCACTGCCAGGGTCCCCGCCCCTCCGTGCTTTTCCAGTGAGTTTCTTCTCTCTCATCCTCAGGCGCTACCTTGACCATCACTTCCTCAGAAATCCCCTTTGACCCCTCTCGCTAGGCCCGTGTCCTCATTCTCAGCTGCTCCAGCCCTGTGCTCCTCCCCCTACCGACCAGCACTTTGTCTCCTTACGGTCACAATTCTACAATCATTTTTGTATTTTCTTTGTCTACCTTCTTCGGGGGTGGGGGTGTGCAGGAACCACATCTGGGTTTGCTGACCATGGTGTCCCCAGTGCCCGGCATAGTGCCTGGCACGCAGGAGACCCCCGATCAATATTTGTCAAGCAGAGAATGACTTATTCCGTGCCACCCCTTCTGCGTGATGAGAAACATTCTGCCCCTCAGCCTGCTGCGCTTTTAGTGCCAGGGTTGCAACATCATCTCTCAAGAACCACACTTCACAGAGCGAGTTGGCAGAGGCAGCGGGAGCTGCTGTTCATCGAATGCTACTTTGAGCTGGCAGCTGTTGAATTCCTTCCAGTCAGTGTCTCCAGCTGCAGACAGGGGAACATGACAAGCTTTTCTCCAACTGCGTCCCAGAGATCAGTCAAAGCAAGAGGGGCGGGTGCTTGGCCAGCTCCTGGTCTCCCCACCATCCCACCCACGAAGCTGCTAATGAGGGAAGGCATTGGTACCATCACACCCTGCCCCTGCCCCAGCTCCTCCACTATCTGTTAAGTATTCCAAAGGATCCAGACACAGAATTTTATTTGTTTTTCTGGACCTAAGCTGCCCCCTTTGACATAGCCAGTGATTGCTTTTTTAAAACCACGAAGGAAAACTAGGTCCTTTCATCCACTGATAAGGTGTCAGGTGACAGAGAGATCAGCATCCCAACACATAAATCTGCAACTAATCCTTGGGAATCAATATTTTTCATTAAGAACCTGTGAGAGTTGGGCCATTATGGGGAAAATCTGTTTAGGTTGACACCTTGATGAAGTTATTCAGTTCAGGGGCTTAAGTCATTGAAAGGTAATAAAGAGCACAGAGCAATCTCAGGGCTGGTTAGGGGAGAAAACGATGGGAGTATTGAGCTTCAGTTCAGTGAAAAATGACCTCCTGATTTATTGGGGGATGATGGGGTGCTGGCCTCTTGGGCAGGCCAGGCCAGACACCATCAACATGGCAGCCTCTCGTCGCTCTGCAGTCAACTGTTATTTGTAAGCTGTCTGGAAGTGGGAAAAAAAAAAAAGAGCAAATATTTCAAGGATCTTGATATTTCTAACATCTTAGTCTCCACTCTTATAATAATCTTTTGTATTTTGGATTTTTTCCTGTAGGTCATAGGGAATGGGGGCATGGATGTCTAGTATTCTAGTTTTAACAGGTTGAGTTTACTTTTCTAAAATAGCCTTTTAGGCCCATTGTATCTGGAAGGACATAACACATTTTAGAGAGAATCAGCCTTATTTTAGCCAATCAGGGATATAATAAAAATTCAGAGGATGGCATTACACATTTCTTCGTGGATTCCATTTGTTCATAGAGAATCTTATTGGATGGGATTTTGGAAGTAGAGTTTCTTAGTCTCTTGCCTTAATAAAAACAAAAACAAAAAAACTCTTGTTAGGGATCCTGGCTCTATCTTTCTGCTGTCTCTTGTAGTCAAGCCACATGAGACCCATTTCTGGGTTTGTGCCAAGAACCATTCTCCCATCCCTGGGTGGACCATCTACAAGATGAACAGTCCTCTGTCTCATGAATATTGATCCCCTCTCATAGCACAACTGCTGTGTTCTTACAAGTGCTGCTGACCACATATGCAAACTCACTGAACCTTCTGGAGGGTCAAAGAAGAATGAGCGTCAGAGGGTCTTTGATTTGATGATGCCTGGCTTTCTTTCAGATTTCATGCAGCTGCACGATGTCCCCTTTTGGGATGAGGCTGAGCAAGTACTGGAGAGAGGAAGAGGACATAGAACCCTTTCATTCTATTGGAGAACTCCACTGGCAGCTATATGGGATGTGCCTGGAGACGAGAATATGGAGTTGAGGGTCAGAACTAAGGCAGTAGGGATGGACTCTGTCTCTTGTACACTCCCCTGACATCAGGTCGTGCATTGGTTCTCCACCAGCAAGAAAGTCTCACCAGATGTGGCTCCTCTACCTTGGACTTTCTAGCTTAAAAATGGCAAAAAACAAATTTGTTTTCTTTCTAAATTACCCAGTCTCAGATACTCACTTACAGCCATGGAAAATGGAATTGGATTAAGACTTTTTACCAATCTCAGCCTTCTTCTCCCCCTGCCTTAGTTCTGAATGTTCCCTGAGTTCTATACTTTAATGTGGAATCATCCAGGCTGCTAATAACAGGTATAGCACACTGAGCTCCTTCAAGCAGGAAAGGGCTTAGCCTTGGCCATCCTCCAAGGTGGTTTTGATGTCCACCGTAATTGGAAAATCACTGACTGCAGCTCTCCATAGTTACAGGTAAGAGAAATTCTATTGGTCATAGGTGCTGTCATAAAGCTAAACACAGAGGGGCTCTCTGTCTCTGTAGGGGAGGTTAAGCAACCATAACAATGAACAACAGTAGTGATGTGACAGAAATATTAACTACCATTTATTGGGGGCTTAATGTGTACCAGGCATTTTGCTAAAAGCATCACATATATCACTAAGTCTTCATGTTAAACTAGAAAGTAACTGCTAACTTTGTACACATGTTTTTTGTTGTTTGATGCTGGGAATTTTATTTTTATTTATTTATTAGTTTTTTGTGGTACTGGGGATTGAACCTAGAGGCATTCTATCTCCAAGCTACACTCCCAGGTCAATTTTATTTCTTATTTGGAAACAAGGTTTTGCTAGGTTGATGAGAGTCTCACTACTTTTAGAGGCTATCCTGGAATCTGTGATCCTCCTGTTTTAGCCTACAGATGTAAGACAGAATTTGAGGGTCCTACGCAGTTATTGAGTGACTGAAACTACAAATAAAAGTAATTTAACAAGACAATGGTTATTTTTCTCTTCTAAAACAAAATATCTAGTGGTATGCAATTCAGAGTTAGCAGTAAGCACCTTCTATTTCATGCTGTGACATTTTGGGTAGATAACTGCTCTCTCTTGATCCAAAATGGCAGCTCACAGCAAGTCTTCACATCTGCATTATAGCCAGCAAAAGGGAGGAAGGGTCAAAGAAGGCATCATCTCCGTGGAATCACATGTACTGCTGTTCATTCACCTGTTAGCTAGAAATGAGTCACATGGTGAGACCCAGAATGAGAAAGTGTGGGAAATGTACTTTCTTCCCATGTGTGTTCATGTACCCAAATGAAAGGGGGGGCTCTATTTTTAAGGTAGGCCAGGAAGAAGATACTGGGGGGCAGCTAGTGGTGTCTCCCACTGGAATGTAAGGACCTGGGATAGGTAAGTTATTTTGAAGAGTAGGCATATATTTTATCATCCCACGTGGAACATTTTTGGGGATCCAAAAGAGACACTAAAGATACTGACTGGGTATGAACTGATTTAGAGCAGGCAGGGGACGGTCCTGGGAGAACTGGAATGTAAAGTCACCCTCAGGGGAGGAATCTGCTTCCTGCATTAAATACAACACGAAGTCAAGGCCATCCCCGTTAGATGTCCCCAGTGGTCCACCTCCATCCTAGCAGACTGTGTATGTCCACTCTTTTGCTGGCCCTACCACACGCATTTTTTTTTTTTTTTTTTTTTGCGGGTCTGGGGATGGAACCCAGGGGCATTTGACCTCCGAGCTACACCCCCTGCCCTATTTTTTATTCTTTTGTTTTGAAACAGGATCTCACTGAGTTGCAGAGGACCTCACTAAGTAGCTGGGGCTGTCCGCAAACCACGATCCTCCGGTCTCAGCCTCCTGAATGCTGGGATTACAAGCGTGCGCCACCACGCCCAGCTTGTTTTTTTTTTTTTTTTTTTTTTTTGGTGGTATTGGGGTTCCTGGAAACCCTTCTACCTCTGGGCTACACTCTCAGACCCATTTTTATACTTTTATATTTGGAAACAGGGTCTCTTAAGCCAGCGCGGCTGGCTTCGAACCTGCACAATCCTCCTGTCTCCACCTCCCAAGTGCAGAGATTACAAGCGTGCGCCACCGCGCCCGGCCCTACCACACACAATTTGACTGAGATTTTATGTAAATGCCTACTTCAGGCAACATCTCTGCTTTAGCCACTTCTCCTCTATGAACAGGAGAGGAGAATGGAGAGTCAATGGAACTACCATTGACTTTGTGGCAGGTGTTTAATTCAGTCCTCACTTAAATTCATCAAAGCCTTTGAGTTCCATGGGGAAGGTGCTAGTACTATCTCCACTTTATAGTGAATCCAGTGAGGCATGGAGAGGCTAAGACTTTCCCAGAGTCACTCAACACATGAATGGCTGAACCAGGATGTGAACTGGTGTCGGGTAACTGTAGAAATAGCTCTTGTAGCTGCTCTATTAGACTTCATCTGCATCTCAGGCCATTCGTCTCCCTGCCCAACCCACCATACTTCCCTCCTGTCTTTGGGGTTCCCATCCCTGGCTCCAGGTGCCGGGCTGCATCATCATCTGAATAACTCACTGTTGGGCCTTCCAGCCAATGTCCTTAGGTCATTTAGGTCTCCCCAGATTCCCCCCCCCCCAATGCCTCTCTTAGCTCTGCACGGCATTTTGGAGTCCATTTCTGTGGCTCCATGGCCTTGGGCCAATCATGGACCTCACACTAGACCATCTCTGTGGTCCTTCCCATAGAGAGCAGGGACAAAAACAATATGCAAAGAATGTAAGACACAGATGCAAAGGAGTTTGCTGATAGAGTGGGGAAACTTTAAGATCTTCCTATTGTTAGCCACAACATTCCAGGAGTAGGAGGATGATGGTTTAAGGAACTGGCTTTGAAGAGCTGGAAGAGGGAGCAGACCAGGGACACTTAGAAAGACTACCTAGCAGGGTGAGGGCTGTGTAGAGGTTGGGGAGCTTGTGTGTAAAGTTGTTCCTGTCCACAGTGTGATGGGATTTCCTGCGGCAGGGAGAAGTCAAGGTTGGAGGAAGCCTTGGTTGATATACAGACCTGTGTTATTTGGCCATATTTTATGGTAGCTGTTTACATGCCTCTTCCTTAGCTAGTCTGCTGGGGACATCGGAATCTACATCTTATTTGTTCTTGTATCCCTAGGGCCAGGCACAAGACCTGGTGCCCGGGAAGCTATTTAACAGATAAGAATGTTTGATGAGACTTCTTTTCAATTCTAAACTTTTATTTTTTTATATTTGCCTAGTACATCTTAACCTTTTAAACACAAAGTACCAATTTTATAAGCTATCTTCCATCCTTTGCTGTTATGGTTAGTTACAGAATGTCTCCTGAAGAGCTTGCATATTAATGTTCAGAGTTGATATAATTAAGCCACGAGGGCTATAATCTCCTAAGTGGGTAAATCCATTGTGATGGATTGACTGGGTGGCAGCCTCAGCAGGTGGGGTGTGGCTGGAGAAGCTAGGTCCCTGGGGGTGTGGCTTTGGACACTGAACAAGATCCCCTTGCTTGTTCTCACATGCCTCCATGATCTAAGACCAGAACCCTTGCTCTTTCTCTCCCTCTGCCTCTCTCCACCATGCCCTGAGCTTCACAGATGTAACCGGCTTGACTGGACTGAACCCCTGAAATCTCCAGAACTAGGAGCAAATAAATCCTTCTTCTAAGGTGTATGGTCAGGTCTTCTGGGTCACACCAGTGAGAATGCTGACTGAAACACCTGCCCCCTAAATACTTTAAAGACATAGAGTCAGCCAGGCATGGTGGTGCATAGTTGGGAGGCAGAGACAGAGGATCACAGGTTCGAGGACAGCCTCAGCAAGTAGTGAGATTCTCATCAACCTAGTGAGACCCTGTTTCAAAATAGGGCAGGAGTAGAATGTTTCTGGGTCCAGTCCCCAGTAAAAAACACACACACACACACACACACACACACACACACACACACACACTTTTAAAGCCATCTGTATTAATGCTTCTAAAAATTTAGTCACTTAGAAATTAGTTAACCATTCGAGGAGGCATCAAATCACATTAAAAAAAACAATCACATTTAAGAAAAAAGCCTTTCCTCCTTACTTAACTAGTTGGTTGGGATTTTTGTTAGCTTGTTAGCCGGTTAGGTGCTTTTATAACTAAAGGGTCACATTTCATTAGGTAATTAGGATTCACAGGAAATAGCTTGTGCCTTCCTTCCGTCTTCCTCCAGATGGCGGCATGGAGCAGCGGTTAAGACAGTGTACTCCCGCATCAAATTCTTTGGGCTCAAAAACCCCCGCAAGGCCACCTACTAGTGGAGTGACCTTGGGCAAGCTGCTTCATCTCAGTTTCACCATCTATAAGGCGGGGAGACTGATCAATACCCATCTCCCAGGGTTGTTAGGCTCAGGACATAATTGGTTCTTCCTAACTTTTCCACCACCCAAGCGTGGCTTGAACCCTGGGCTTTCTGCAGTGACTTAAGCTGGGCCCCCGCAGTGATTTCTTAGCCTGAAGCCTCGAGCCATCCTGTGCGAGGAGGGAGGCGCTGCCTTTCACTTTGGCTCCCCGCGGTTTCCAAAGGCAGCTGCTTTTCTGAGTGGAAAGGGACGCTTGCCTGCTGCTCCCTGGTTCTGTAGGTATTGATTAGCATCGCAGGGGTGGGGCTGGGGTACTGTTCTAGAAACACTCACTTTGATTCCTCGAATAAATCCCCCTCCCCGGGTCCTGCTAGGAAACTAATTGGGAGTTGATTCCGATGAATAAATGCGCCGCCGCCTGAGGAATTGACCAGCCGGGCAGATGGCTGGAGCATGAGAAGCGTTCCGTCCTGGCCTTCTAAGGGGCCCATCAATAATAGATGGGCTCCAGCCCTGGAGAGGGAAGCGTTTCTGCTGCAGGTATGAATTATGGATGCCGTTTAGGGTAATGCGGATCTATCTCAAAGGTTCCGCTCAGTTTATGTGCTAGTAAAAGCCGGCAATTTGCTTGTGTTCCAGCTATAATTTGCGCTACATTAAGGGACCCTCCTTTCCATAATGGATGTGCGGCTGGACGCAGGCGCAGTCGGGCCCCCGAGGGCCAGGCCTGACCCTCCAGTCAGAGCGCAGCCAGCTGTGGTCCTCTGCGGCAGCCAATCGCAGGGCTGCGGAGCCAGGTGGGTGCCTTAGCTCTTTCCTGGGTCCTGGGAAGAAACCACGCCAAACCCCAGGGCACTCCTGTGACTTACCCATCAAATGCAGGTCATACACGTTCTCAGAAAAACACAAAAGAAAACGTGTGGGCTGTCTGGTCAGAAAGACAGTCGTGCAGGAGAAGCCATAAACGAGGCTGGTGAGAGCAGACTGTAGAGCCAGGCGCCCTCCTTGAGTTCGAATTCTGGCTTTGCCACTTCCAGCTGGGACCTTCTGCGAATTACCCGGCCTTTCTGTGCCTCAGTGTCTTCCTTCTTAAAATGGCCACAACAGCCGGGCGTGGTGGCCACGCTTGTAATCCCCGCGCTTGGGAGGCGGAGACAGGAGGATCGCGCAGGTTCGAAGCCAGCCTGGTTGGCTTAAGAGACCCTGCTTCCAAATAAAAAATATAAAGTAGGTCTGGGAGTGTAGCCCGGAGGTAGGAGGGCTTCCAGGAACCCCAGTCCCACCAAAAAAAAAAAAAAAAAAAAAAAAAAACGCCACAATAGCACCGACCAGTTATGTACTGAAGTCAGAGAAATCTCATTAGAGCTAACTGTGTAATTATTAGGAATTTTGAAAGCTGATTGTTAAATACGGCTGTTATTAAAAATTAAATTTTACAAAGTTACAATTAAAATAGAAGGTCCTGTAGATGCAAAACTCATAAATTCCCAGTTATTTTATTTTGTTCCATTACTAGCTATGCTCTCGAGGCTCTTTGAGCCTATCACATCTGTACGGTGGCAATCACACACGGTGCACATCTCTTCCCAGTGACACAAGACGCATTCCCTCCCAACGCTGAGATCCTGGCGTCACATGAGCACCTCGCCATCGGCCAGGTGTGTGGGGTATTTACACCAGGGACATTGGCAAGTACCACAAAATAGAGCTCTACCCCTCAGAGCTGGTTGTTCAACTTTTCAGAGCATCCTGTTAGTACTGACCTAATAAAGGTGTTTAGAGGATTGTCTTTAGAGGATTGACTAGTTAATATGTTTATCAATTACTTAGAACAGAATCTGAAACACAGTAAACACCACACAGAAATTTGCTCTTATTATTTTCATAGATTTTTTTTTTTACAAATTTTCTAGCACTGATCAAATGAAGACAAATTCTGTCCCCCCCCCCATCTCTTGAGATCCAGCACCTTAGGAAAAGATCTATTAACTCTCTCCTAGGTGCAAGGACAAATTAAATTTGAAGGGAAAATTACTTTGAGTTTGTGTGTTCTCCTTAACTTTTCAAAGCACTTTCCTTTATTGTGGGAAAATAAGCTAGTAGACTGACTTTGGTGAGGAGAGATTCTGATTCTGTTATTAATTTGAGCAAGTTTTTCATGTCTTCAAGTTTTTACTTTCTTGGTTATGAAGAGTAAGGACAGCTACCTTGTGCTTTGAGTTATAAAAGCGACATGAGAGCTAGTATAATCCCTGGTATCTGCCTGGATTCAAATCCTTCTTCTACCACTTGCTGGCCTGAAGACACTGGGAAAAGATGCTTCACTTCCATAGACCTTAGCTCCCTCATCTGCAATACTAGGGTGATTATACTTTGTTTCTTGGCTGTTATTAAATGGAATGGGGAAATGCACTTAAGAAGTTTAGAACTTCACCTGGATACAGTAGATACTACCCAGTGATGGTGCCTCTCACCACCCCTTGTAACCTGGGGGTTGAGGCTGATCTGACTGGCTGGCTGGGTCTGCTTCCTGTCCTCCTTCTCTCAGCATGTAGCTTCCTCCGATGCTGTGCAGACCCTTAGCTTGAAGGAGTTGTCACCTTCCTATACTCTCACATACGCTCTTGCCTAGCGTGTCCCTCGCTCAAACCTGCAAAAAAAAAAAAAAAAAAAAAAAAAACCTACAAAAACCTGCACCCTGTGCTGAGCTAAGGATTAAATGAGATAACATAGGTATATCTGAGCAATTCATTAAGCATTTAATCCAGGAGACGAGCCTGTTCAGGAATGAATTGCATCTCATTTTCTTAGAGGCTCATCAGAGAAGGATGGGATGTTCTCTTGCTCAGGAGGATACAATGGCACTTTGGGTCCTGAAGGTTTGATTTGTACTCACTCCCAGGGAAGAGTGAACAGGCCTTTCTTCAGGTGCTTGGAGCTTAGGAGGCGGGGAAGGAAGACAGGATTGAGGCTTCTCAGAGGGCAAGGCACTATGGGTAGGGGCCCTGAGGAATTGTGGGAAGATGCCCCTGAGGCCTGTGTCTGAGGGGTGGCTGGTCAGCAGTTTCCCAGGCCCTTGCAAATCCCAAGTAGGAAACAGAACAGATGGGACCATTGGATGCTGGGTGCGGGGAGCAGCTGCTGAACTCGAGTTAGGGCTTTCAGGATCTTGGTGTTGTGGTTTGGATTTAGAATGCCTGCCCCCAGACCTCACTCAGACAAGGCAGTTATGTTGGAGGTGGGGCTTGGTTGCTGAGGAGGAGTCCCTGAAGGGTGGCCTTGGGGATTATATAAGACTCCTCCTCCCCTTGTTCTCTTTCTTGCTTCCAGCTTCTGTGA